>NW_016813573.1:765642-829614 GCF_001698545.2 Rhinopithecus bieti | reverse complement strand
TGTGATCCGCCCGTCTCGGCCTCCCAAAGTGCTGGGATTACAGGCTTGAGCCACCGCGCCCGGCCTAACTTAATTAAATTGAATGTAGAATTATCTTTTCATACATTGAGTCATTAGGTGGAAGTTTTAAGGAACAACTGACCTATGGGTGTTATTTATTCTTGATTATTTCTATTAAGAATATGGGCCTTGTGGTTCAGCAATTTGGAATTGAAACCTGCTTCTGCCTTTATTAGCTGTGTAATTTTGAGAAAATTACTTGAAATATAAAAATAATTAATATTGCCTGTTTTCTAGTGTTATGAAGATTAAGTTGTAAGCACTGAATAATGTTAGATATTATTAGTTATTATTGTTATGTTAGCCAAATCACTTAGTACAAAAATGTAAAAATGTCCAGGGACCTCAAGAAAACAAGCAACCTCAAGTGGTCCATCTACTCTTTGGAAAAGCACTAACTGTAGAATTCTATTAAAGAATAACTATGTAATGTTGATTACATAAAACCAAATGTAACCTCAAATGTACTTTTATTGTATGATTGCTATCAAAAAATAATCAAGTATTAAATAATTTTTCTGATAACTCTTTATAAAATGTATTCCAACTTAGCTCAATAATAATTTATTGGTCATCTAATCTACATAAGAAATTATATTATAGGTTGAAGCATAGATAAACACAAATAAGCCCTGATCTGCCCCCTCAAACTGCTTAGAGTTCAGGAAGAAGAGGAAAAATGGATTTCTGCAAGTTTCTTCAGTAAAGAAAATAATAATAACATGTCACAAAACAGAGAATGGAAAGAAGCTAAGAAGATTTAAAGACAGGAGCGAGAGAGAGCTACATCTTGGAATTAGATCCCCAGTGTTTGGTTATTAGGTTCCTAAGGCAGTTTGCACTGGTTGGAAGGGTTCTGAATGTGTAATGAGTATTGCTCTCTTGATTTTACTTGGTTCCACCAAAAAAGAGCTTTGCAGTCCAAAGCAAATTTGCTTACCCTCTAGGAATTCACTTCCTCACTTACAGAACAGGTTACTTCCCAGGATAGGTATAATGACAAAATTTAAAAAATTAATATGAAAATACTTTAAAATATGTCACAGAATTAAAAGAGGGATGCAGTTTTATCACTTTTAAGAGACAAAAGATCTTTCCTTTAATTTGGAAATTTTAATTTTATTTATTACTACATGTTTTATTATTAAAAAGGAATATTTTATTATAGGTCTTTGAAGACAGGCATGTAAATTATTATAAAATATCCTAACTTTGCCTTATAGTGCTTTCAGGTTAATCTGTGAGAGAACTAGAGCAGTAGTCCCCAACCACTTTAGCACCAGGAATTGGTTTTGCAGAAGACAATTTTTCCATAGACAGTGTGGGGTGGGGAGGATGGTTTCAGAAACTGTTCCACATCAGATCACCAGGCATTAGTTATATTCTCATAAGGAGCACACATCTAGGTCCTTTGCATGTGCAGTTCACAGTAGGGTTCACGTTTTTATGAGAATCTAATGCTGCTGCTGATCTGACAGGAAACAACTCAGCTTTGCTCTCCAGCTGCTCATCTCCTAGTGTGCAGCCTGGTTTCTAACAGGCCATGCACCAACACCATGGCCTGGGGATTGGGGACCCCTTGAGCTAAGGATCAGTAAATAGTAGGAAAACATTTTGGATTTCTTAAAAATGGTGCCTATTTAAATTAATTCATTATTTTTCTCACCTTAACTCTCCTGATATTTATTAGACAATGAGTGTCTGCTAGGTGCTGTGATATGCATAATTTATAAGAAAGGCAGGATTTCTCTCCTAGATGAGCTTAATGTCAAGCTTGGAAGGTAAACACAGAATGGGCCGGGTGTAGTTGCTCAAACCTGTAATCCCAGCACTTTGGGAGGCTGAGGTAGGCGGATCACCAGGTCAGGAGTTCTAGACTAGCCTGACCAACATAGTGAAAACCCATCTCTACTAAAAATGCAAAATTTAGAATTTAGCCGGGCGTGGTGGTGCACACCTATAATCCCAGCTACTTGGGAGCCTGAGGCAGGAGAATTGCTTAAACTGAGGAAGCGGAGGTTACAATGAGCCATGATTGCACCACTGCACTCCAGCCTGGGTGACAGAGCAAGACTCCATCACAAAAATAAAAAAATAAAAATAAATAAAGATAGACACAGAATGTTACTTATATGTAAGTATTATGAAAGAAAAGTGCAGAGTACAACAGAAGCATGTAGCAAGGAATCTTTTATAACTTAACTTTGGAAGTGACATAACATCACCTCTGCCATATTCTATTGGTCACACTGATCTGGAATCTCCTGGAACAATATTCATGGGAGCTACCCAAATATATAAACATCAGAAGGTAGGGATCATTGGGGGCCATTGGAAGCTGGTTATCCAAGGATCCTAACCTAGATTTGCAATTGTAACATTGTCTTTGCTACTTAGACACACAAAATTAGCCAGTAAATGTGATGGAATAGTTGCATATAAATTTTAAGGACAAACTAGAGAAATATCACAATCCTCAATGCTTTTAAATTATTTGTAAGAAGTTAACCATTTGCTGTGGAAAGCATCCATGAGTGATCTGTGTCTGATACACATTCAAGAATTCTTGAATCTAGGCATGAAAACCAAGCAATATGGCAGCACAGAGCCCTGTTTCCCTTCCCACTCACATGGTTACAGAATCATGAATGAGCTCAGACTAATCAAATTCAAAGAAGAACAATGTTAGCAAGGGCTAGTGTAACTGGAGAATCTGCAAACAAGTACATTAGAGAAGTTCCAGTACTTGCCTATAGGGATGCTCTGTCCCTAGCACCTCTGCTATGTGAGGATGTCTGTCTTGCTGCAACACTGTATAGCCTGTTCTGCTAAGGAAACAGAGACACTGTTGGGTTTTTTCCACTAATGCTTATCTACTTCTTGATATAACTATCACTTATTTTAACAGTATATTTTTCCCCTAATGAGAGAATTGTTTAACACAACATTCAAAATAAATAACAGTTTAATTTCTGCAGTAAACTGCTGTGACATTTGCTACAATAAATAAGAACAGGATTATGTGCTTGCTTTATCATTTTGAAAAGACTGTTATTAAATATTCAATCCTTAGAAATTATGATTTATATTTATGGAATGTTAGAAAGGAGAAGTTATATGTGATTATTAATAGATATATATTTGCATTTCAAGTAAATGAGGAAAGAGGAACCAGACGAAAATGCATTTTTGTTTCTCTTTGTCTACTTTATGTACCTTATTTTACTACAGATCTGGAGACCTAGAATTCACTACCCAAAGAATTTGCTATGACCTCATTCTTACCAGATTAAGCTAAGAATGATAAAAGCATGTGAAAATTCAATAAAGATACTGATCATTTCTTTCATTCTGTAAACATTTGAGGATTTTCTTTTACATTTGGTATCAATAAGCTGATAATATTTGTGGACTATTATTTAAAAATAAGTATTTGTGTGTGTGCATGTAATTAATTTTACTTATAAAATGTTTCTATCAGTCCCTTAGCTCAAGGGTCCCAAGCCCACAGACTACAGACTGGTACCCTCCATGGTCTGTTATAAACCAGGCCGCACAGCAGGAAGAGAGTGGTGGGCGCATCAGCATTACCACCTAAGCTCCTCCTTCTGTCAGATCAGATCAGCAGCAGCATGAGATTCTCATAGGAACTTGCACCCTGTATTGCAAACTGGACACGTGAGGGATCCAGATTGTGCACCTGTGAGAATATCTGATGATCTGAGGTGGCACACTTTCCAAAACCATTTCCCACAACCCTCCCCCACACTCTCCCCCAAACAAATCCTTCCTGTCCAAGGAAAAATTGTCTTCCATGAAACTGGTCTCTGGTGGCAAAAAAGTTGGAGGCCACTGCTTAGCTCGTTCTTAAGTGAGACAAATTTGAACCCACCATATAATTAGATTAAAGTAAACATTTCTGAACCCAACTTTTTTCCTTAATTTTACTTTAGGCAACAGGTGATGGTAATTGTGCCTAGTATATCCTATATTTCATGTTCATGCATCCTTGTCAAGCAAGTACAATATGTAGCATATCTCCGTAGTGACCCCTGCTTTCTGTGAGAGACTCAGCTCAAAGTTTATGAATATTTGGAGGATGAGGCAGAGCAGCAATCTTATCAGCTTTAATTTGTCACTCTACAGCTTGCCTCCATATTAAGTCCTCACATCCAGAGATGGTCCATAACTTTGAGATTAGCTAAGCCTATGAGATAATGCATTTTATTTCATTAACCATCTGTGGTGTGCTGCCAGGGATTTATAAATGCTGGTCAATGCTTGTGTTCCCTTAAGGATAATTTTGCAATCAGTCTGCAAAGATGTGAGTAGAAACTACCCAGCCCTGCGGAAAGATGACATCCTCACTCAGATAAATAAAGATATAGGGAAAATATGATGACTAAATAAAATATATGGGAGGCAAAGCCAAAGTAGAGAAGACAAACTTCCTAGAAGGAGCCATAGAGTGACAAAATAATGAGAACTTTAAAGACAATCTGGTTCTATTTCTTCACGTTAATGATGAGAAAAAATGTGTTCCAAAAGAGCTTTTTTTTTTCTTCTTTTCTTTCTTTTTTTTTTTTTCAGGGTCATGGGCTATATGAGTTGAAGACAGCTCTGAGTCTGGTATTTTCAATGGGAAGCCTTTCTCTCTGGAGCATCTCACAGAGAGGTTACTGCAAGCACACCACACCCCAGCAGTCTGGAAGCCTGTATTCTTTTAAAACAGAACTTAACAAAGGACACAGACACACAAACCCACAAAAAGATTATTGTTAGCAAACAGATGACTGAATCACTGGGTCTTTTCCACTTTTGATTTGGTGGGTTTATGATGATTAATGCAGGGTGATGTGAGAAGCTGCTTTCTGCACAAAAAAGTCTGGAGCACTAGGGAAAAAGTGGAAAAGGAAAAAAAGCTGATGTTCAAAACCACAGAATCATATGTGACAGAGGGAGCCAGAACCTCTCCAACCAAGGCTCACAGAGCACACCACATAGAGGCTAGTGTGGCTCAGGCTGCCTGTGCCAGTCTACTAGGCTGGTACTCTCTCCTCTGAAGGGTGGGGAAGGAAGAGGATTGGAAAGCAGCAATGTCAGGTGGCTCTGACACTTTACCTGTAATGCCTTAAACATATCCCAAGGCTTGCATGGACAAAAGATGAGCTTTCTGAGGCTACATGGACTTTAAACATTGAATAATTCCAAATGAAGGTACAATTTGTATTTAGTACACATGGATCCATTTGAAATGTTTCACTGGAGCTGGTGGTAAAAACTTTTGTTTATGAATAAAAATTTTCCAGTTATCTCTGGATATATTCCTAAGACCCTCTGGCTAAACATGCACTGCATGTGTTTGTTTAACATACAATCAGATTGATTCTGTAAAAAAAGGTAATGTGATTATATATGCTTATACAGTAAAAAAAAAAAAAAAAAAACTTCACATCTGTCTGTATCCATCTGTCAGAAATACATATGGCAATATACTGACAGAGGAAATTCTTTCACTATTTATTATGCATAATGCGGACTTATAATTGCATAAGAACAGAAACAGAAAAGTTGATGTGAAAATGTACCCCACACTTGGACAACGAATGATTCCCCAGTCCAAGCTTTTAACTTATTTTACATACAATTCTTAAACAGATTAAAATACAAATACAGATCAAGAAGGATTCGCCTGATCTTTGCCTGATCCCAAGCTGGCTTATAACAACCTCACTTAAGGTTCAGTTTATCTTCTACTGCCCACCAGAATCCCACAGGCTTCATGTATGGAAAATCTAATTCAGAAGGATCAAACTGGGTTAGGAATGTATGTTTTAAAAAGCTCTAGATATCTAAGTAATTTGTCATATTTTTAACTTTAAGAACTTGTGACTCAAAGCACCATCACTTTCCCCTAACACAAATCCCAGACATAAAGCTTACTCTCTCATGCCTGAAGAATATGAGAACTGTTCTGATGAACCAAAGTTCTGAGGACATGGGAAAGGGTAGTCACTCTAAAGGGCCAGTATTAGGCCCAGATGTTTAGGTAAAGGGAATGGAGAGTCAGTCCCCCAAGCTAGCATATCAGACCCCTCAAGGGCAGCATTTGTGTCTCATTTGCATCCTCACTTCTGGCACAGAAGTTGATGCTGAAAAGGGCTTGATCAATGAAAGCAGCATTCTCACTGGAGAAAGTGGACCATCAACATTTTGTAAGGTCTATGCAACACAGAGGAGAAGACCAAAAATTAAAAAGAACTAGCGGAAGTATATTAGGTAGAGATGTCTATTATCTACTTTCATACTGCATGAGGTTTGGACTAACATTAAAATGATCAAGGACACAGAAGTTGGATAGCTATATTTAGCTCTACTTTAACAGATCAGTGAATGGTTCTAGTGTTTATTTCTTGCTTTTCCTCAGAGTGTCATATATCTGTTTCAAGGGCTATGGAATCTCATATACGTATATAATATAAGATATATATTATATGTGTGTGTATTGATCCCTTTCTCCTAAAATTAATGAGATGAATCTAGCTATTTGCAAAGGATTCACTGATAAGGATGCTGAAAGGAGAGAAACAAGGAGGTTAACAGGCCTATTTTGCCATGTAACCGTTTTGATGAATAGTGAGAAGGTAGATCCCTGCTGTACTAAAGTCTTTTCTCTTTAGATAAATAATATTGATTTACATCTATAAACCACTGCCCTTTTATGCTTTAGTCTAAGATTTTAAGGGGAGAATAAAGGAGGTACAAGAAGGATACCACCTGAGATAACATGAACTAAGTCTTTATTAACCATAACTTGACATTAGCTGGCAACTCATTTCCTCTAAAATGCAGTATTACAAAGGTTTTACTGTGTGTATACCCATGTCTATATGGTAATGAGATGGGGGTTTTATGTGGTTTATGGAAAGCAGCAATCATTATTTTATAGCCACTTCCTGACCTTTTCCCTATTCTCAGCAGTAAATTATCTTTCTTTTAATGTTCTCTATATCCCCACCTCAATTTCTAATGTCTCTTAGGTCAACAATGTTCTAAATGTCCAATAAACTCAACTTCAGGTTTCTCATATTGTTTTTAATCTCTGATCCATCTGAACATACCACTAATTAGGAGTGAGAGCAAGAGAAAAAAATATTTTTGTTGAGAGATTTGTATTTAACGTTTTACAATTTCTATTGCATAGACAGGAAAGTTAAATCATACGATAATAAGATGATTGTTTCAGATTACTAAATAGTACATCTAAAGGGAAAACAGAAAAAAAAGAAAGCCAATCTACATTTAAATATTTTAAGAAATTAAGGTTTTTTATTTGTTTTACTTAACTTTTAACCAACAAGTTCTTTAGTTAGACACGGGAAGAAATTGTGGGGTTCAAAGGCTGTAAGAATATAGCCAACAAGTTCAGAAAGAAGATTTGTTTGTGGGAAAAAAGTACAAGTAAGTTACCAGTTAGAACCATATCATAGCCTTTTCTATTGGAAAAGGAATTATTTTGGACTGTAACATGTAGTCTTACAGTGTTTCTCCCCTTAGAGTTGGAGCTAAATAATATTTTAAAAAAATAGCTGTCTGGTTTCCCACAATCCACAGGAGGTTTTTGTGTCTGCACTCTTGCTCACACCCTGAAATTCTGTTATATTAGTTTCCCTCCCTCTCTGGGGAGCAGATGATGCCTCTTCATCTTTGCAGAGCTTGCCTTCACATGGTAATGAAACCAACTAAGGAATGCAAAAAAAATTATTAAAAGAAAAAAAAAGGCTAGGTTAAATGATACTCCAACTGCTAAATCTCAATGATGTCAGCTCCTCAAGAAACATGTGCATATGTGGTTTCCCCCAAGAAATCCTACCTAAACTTCCTATCCTACTCTCTGATATTTTTGATATTTTCTCAAATGAAAGAATACCAGCAAGGCATACAGCATGTACACACTAAATTATACTTTAAGTACCATATGACTTTTACAGAAAGGGTCTTAAAAACACTAAACATCTGTTTGAACATGAAGAGGAAATGACCATTGTGAAATTTCTCAGCAAAATCAGTTTACTGGGAATGACATGGAAAGTCATGAGCAATTTCATTTTCTGTTGCAGCTGCTTAAACACTGGCTAGAAATTAAAACATTGGAATAACTTCTTTGCTTTATGGTCATGATGCAACTCAGTGGTTTCAAACTTGTTACCAAGGACAAGCCAATCATGAAAATAGGTCCATTTTCCACTAGTTCCTTAGAAAAGAAAATGTTTAGCTTTCCACAGTCTGTCAATCTTGTGGTAAGGAAATGCCACCAGGGTACCTTTTTATAAGAATTTGGGTTCAGAAACAGCTGTACAAATCATAAAATAAGTTTTTTCCCCTTTAATCCAACTGGCATTCAAGTCAATGAGCATTTTCAGAACAAATTATAAAGCAGACTCGCTTTGAAACCCAACCTGAAAAGAGAGACACACACAACCATGACAACCTGTTTAGAACTGGATATTCTGATTTCCAACACTGGAAAATGAGGGGAAATCATCTACGATACTATAAGCAAAGCTCTCCTAGTGTTCTCTACTTGCCTGTAGATGGAAAAGCAAATCAATGCAATAGCCCCAGGTTTCTGGAAGAACAAGAAAAAATGTCCTTGAGAGATGATACGAAGGATATTATTCTTTCATGAACTAATATTCTCTCCTTATTCGTTTTAAATGAACAAAGAAACCCCAAATGGAAAGCTAAATAAAGGCTTCACAGTACACAGCAATAACAAGTGAATCACTGAAACTAATTTTAATCCCAGAGTGACAGAGAATGGTAAATCGTTTCCTTCCCCCTTGCAACCTCCCCTCCTTGCTTGCAAAATTTTGCTGTTAGATTTAACCACATTAAAATGTAATTTCATCTTATTCTATGCCTGCCTTTGTTACTTCTAAGAGTCCAGCTTCTTTTCTTCCCACACTAGTAGGGAAGAAGGCACAATTTTTTATTTATTTTTAAAAACATATGTGTTTTATTTTATTTTATTGTGATAAGAACGCAACATGAGATCTATTCTTTTCACACATTTTTAAGTGTACAATATATTATTGTTGACAATGGTTACAGCAGATCTCTAGAGCCTGTTTATTTTGCTTCACTGAAACTCTGCCCATTTTATTGACAGTGGGAAGAACATAGCTGCCCTGGTAAGATGCTGCATGAGCACTGGCAATTCAATTGGGCAACTCAATATGTCCCCCACAAGAGTTCTGAAAGCCTGTTTTAAAGATATCTAAGACGGTAGTGTGTTTAGGGCAGATCTCCTTTCCTAGTTCTCTTCTTTCTCCTATGAGAAATACTTTGTCAGCAGAGGAGCTAGACACACAGGCCTAGGAGAGGCATTTTTATTTAGATCGGTGCAATATGTTCTGAACCTCTCACCTTGTGCCTTGCACAGAGATTTTGCACTAAGGAACCCTGCTTCCTGAGTGAGCATATCTCAGAAAAGCAAATAACATAATTCCGTTACAAATAAATTATTATGAAACCATTTCTATGTTTGAATATCTGGAGGGCTCTGTATGGCTTTGTAGAGCAGCAAGATTTCTGGAGGAAAGGGATGCTGTGGTAATCACCCAGGACTTAACACAGGGGATTGAAACATAACCCAAAGTTTGGCCAGTAGAAGACAAGGGGAAGGTTCAGATTGCTAAACTCAAAGTTGTTGAGAAACTAAGTGTTGATGAGAGAACACTCAAATCATTAAGATAAAAAGAATCAACAAACTCTTTGGTAGAAAGGTAAACAAAGGGAGATGATCCACTCTCCCCTACCCTCAGTTCTCCATATTCACTTTGAACAGCTGAGTGTCATTCAACAACTATCAACATTTAATGAGCACGTATTACGAGAGAGGCAAAGAGCACAATCCTAATCAGACAAGAGCCAGGCACAGAGCAAGATCCTAACCACACCAAGTCAATCAAGACATGGTTCCTAACCATAATGCACATAAAAATTCTCCAATGGAGTGCCGTCCACATGGCTTTGAATCTATCATTAGTTGGATGATTGATGGTGTGGTTTTTCAAGGCCTAAACTTTCTGAGTGCTCAATGGGTCAACAACTCTGCAAGGCATTTAAACTGTAATCTTTCCAATTAGACCTCTAAGTTAAACATCACCTACCACCATTTTACTGACAAGAACTAAATTATGAACAATGAAGAAACTTGCCCAAGCTTAGCTATAAATGGCAGAATTGAGATTTAGATGTTTTTATGACTCAACACCAATGGCCTGTTACCATGTAAGTGCTGGTGTTCTTCATTCAGGTAGTTTATATAACGGATATGTTTGAACCTATGCTTAATAACCTCCTCCTACTATGTTGCTTAAGAAGCATTTTATGCAGAAATGGAAACAAAAGGAAAAAATGATCATAAAATTACAGGTCTTTCTCGTTGATGAGAATGTTCAAATTGGATACACACTCACTTGAATGTATAAATGCATTGTCTCTCCTTCATCCCCAGGAGATGTGGCTCTGCATATCTGGTTGCCAGAGAGAGATTGCAGCTGGCTGGAAACATTACACAGCACTGTGTGAGCCTGCAGTGCATTATCACTATTATATTTTCTGATTATGGCAAAGATTAAGCTTGCAGCTTCCTCGTATGTTAGATAGTATTAGCAAAGTTCAGCATGAATAAAGAGAATCAATCCAAACAGTAATTCAACCTGCTTTTCATGGGTCTACCAGTTTCCTGTAATCACTAAAAAATTATGTATCACAGATTTAAATTTTGAATGTTATAAACATTTTCATTTATTTTTATTTTACCCATTTTCCATACAAATTTATTTGTATTTTATAAATTAACAAACACAGAGGTTAAAAAACTTTCACAGAGGGACACAGTGGCTCACGCCTGTAATCCCAGCACTTTGGGAGGCCGAAGCAGGTGGATCACAAGATCAGGAGATCAAGACCATCCTGGCTAACATGGTGAAACCCCATCTCTACTAAAATACAAGAAATTAGCCGGGCATGGTGTCGGGCACCTGTAGTCCCAGCTACTCAGGAGGCTGAAGTAGGAGAATGGCATGAACCCGGGAGGTGGAGTTTGCAGTGAGCCAAGATCGTGCCACTGCACTCCAGCCTGGGTGATAGAGTGAGACTCCGTCTCAAAAAAAAAAAAAAAAAAAATTCACATAACTAATAGCAAAATAAGTTGGTTACAGATTTTTGATGTTATTAACATAATAATTTCTTTACTTTTTATGATTTGTAGAGCTGGAAAACAGAATAGGTACAAAAAATGCATATTTTAAGTTCACGTGATCTATTCTAAAATATTGTAAAATATATTATTACATACTGACCTCCTTTTAGGTTTATGAAAATATTCACTTGATACATAGTTATGCATTTATTTTTGGAGGGAAGTTCAGTGGATAACCACCAATGAGCAACTGGGAATGGACATAGCATTTAGATGAGATAGTCTTGTAAATCACGTAATAGAACACTGGCTTTCATCCTTAGCCCTTACAAATGGCAACAGAGGTAAGTGAGTGGTATGAAACATTCATTCATTCAACAAATACTTATTAGGCATTTATTATGAAAGCAATGTATTCCGCCAACACACACATGAAAAAATGCTCATCGTCACTGGCCATCAGAGAAATGCAAATCAAAACCACAATGAGATACCATCTCACACCAGTTAGAATGGCAATCATTAAAAAGTCAGGAAACAACAGGTGTTGGAGAGGATATGGAGAAATAGGAACACTTTTACACTGTTGGTGGGATTGGAAACTGGTTCAACCATTATGGAACCCAGTATGCCTATTCCTCAAGGATCTAGAACTAGATGTACCATATGACCCAGCCATCCCACTACTGGGTATATACCCAAAGGATTATAAATTATTCTACTACAAAGACACATGTACACGTATGTTTATTGCAGCACTATTCACAATAGCAAAGACTTGGAATCAACCCAAATGTCCATCTGTGACAGACTGGATTAAGAAAATGTGGCACATATACACCATGGAATACTATGCAGCCATAAAAAAGGATGAGTTTGCGTCCTTTGTAGGGACATGGATGCAGCTGGAAACCATCATTCTTAGCAAACTATCACAAGAACAGAAAACCAAACACCGCATGTTCTCACTCATAGGTGGGAACTGAACAATGAGATCACTTGGACTCGGGAAGGGGAACATCACACACTGGGGCCTATCATGGGGAGGGGGGAGGGGGGAGGGATTGCATTGGGGAGTTATACATGATATAAATGATGAGTTGATGGGTGCTGACGAGTTGATGGGTGCAGCACACCAACATGGCACAAGTATACATATGTAACAAACCTGCACGTTATTCACATGTACCCTAGAACTTAAAGTATAATAATAATTAAAAAAAAAATAAAAATAAATAAAAAAAATAAAAAGAAAGGAATGTATTCCAAGCAGAAAGAAAAGCAACTCTGCAAGGTCTATTTTGTATTATTCAACGATGAGAAACAAAATCAGTGTGAATGAAGTAGAATGTGCTGGGGTACAGCTGCAGCAGATGAAGTCAGATGGTATAGATATGTCAAATCATGTTTGGATGTGTTTGTAGGGATACTGAATTCTATTCTCAGTTAAATGGGAAGCTGATGGAGACTATTCATTAGGGGCATTGCATGACCTCAGAATCCAAAACTATCTGGATTTGTTTCTGCTCTTTTGATGAATATCTATGGGCTCGATCTTTACGGGCAATATATATTCTTGAGTTACACGTATAAGAACACCAGTTTAGGGATTATGACTTGGTCCATTAATTGAATATTTAGTGAGAAATATTTGTGAGCCAGAACTGGGTAGGGGATAGGTTGGATGAATATTGGATCAGAAATCAGAAGTAAGCAGATCTTTTGTGCTGGCCAACAACAGATGGATAAGATAGGGAGGAAAAACAAATGACAAACTGGAAGTGGTGAGTTATGATGTCATAGCAGAAATAGAGGGGTGGGAGCATCAAAGGTGAGTATGTAACCAATACCAGATGATGTCGGTAGCTTCATGGAGTCCAGATGAATTTCTGTAGATAATTTGCTGCCACTACAAATAAGGTCTCATACGTGAGACGAGTAAAAATTTTGTTAAAATTCTGGTAAGGAATTAAATGATCCCATCTATTTGGTAGCATCTTTGAGTTTAATGGACTTTAATATAATTTTATCTTAAAATAATTTTGCCATTTCTCAGTTAAAAAAAACAAAATTTAGAGACTTTAAAGCAAAATGAACAAGGACAAATCAGTTATTAAACTCAAATATTTTGACTCTCAACCCTTTGTTGAGAGTTTTAACCTTGTCATTAATTTAAACTTTTTAAAATATGCTGCTTGCATGATTTCAGACCATTTGAATTGGAAGTTCAACATAACATTTCATATATTTTTAGGAGTCATTGAAATGAAATGTTAATGCAGGCTCTAAATATGTAATTTTCTTGTTCATATTTGATAGTAATTAAAAAGAAGATAACTGCTGATAGCTGGATTCTTTGGGTAATGAATCTGCCACTTGGTTGAGTAATGAGATCTTGGACTTTTGGTGAAGCTTCATTTTAATACAGACAGAAGGAGTCTAAAATCAAATCTGTGAAATAATTGGATAACTCAGGTTATAATGAAAATTAGAATATGACAAAAATCATGGGCTTGTTTCCTTGCAAATTTGAAATTAAGTAATTAAAGACAAGTGCTGACATTTCTGTTTAACATCAAGTCTGGCTTATGTGTATTAAGTAAAAAAGAACATCATTGTACGTAAAGAACATACAGGGGCCAGGAATGTTGGCTTACATCTTTAATCCCAGCACTTTAGAAGGCTGAGGCAGGCAGATTGCTTGAGCCCAGGTGTTTAAGACCAGCCTGGGCAACATGGTGAAACCCCGTCTCTACAAAAAATAGAAAAATTGGCCAGGCACAGTGGCACACTTGTGGACTCAGCTACTTGGGAGACTGAAGTGGGAGGATAGTGCGAGCTCAGGAGGTGGAGGCTGCAGTGAGCTTTGATCATGTTATGCACTCCAGCCTGGGTGACAGAGTCACCTGTCAAAAAAAAAAAAAAAAATGAAAACAAAAACTATACAAGGGATTAGTCACTGAAAAGTGTCAAAACTGTCTTGGCAAAGAAGCCAGGATTTTCTTCCCTAGTGATTATGTAAAAATCCAATCAAGCAAGCAGATAGACTCTATTCCTCAATAGAATGCTTGTCAAGAAATGAGTAAACTTCTGTAATTGACATCTTGGAAAAACAACAGATGAGTAGAAAAAGAAGCTAAGATATAGTGCCACTGAGTCACAGGTGGTCACAGACAACTAAGAACATATCAGATTTAACAAAAGTAGCATCTACATAAAAATTTAGAAGAGCTATATCAATTGTTCTCATCGATGACTGATTTTGCTCCCCCAGGAGACATTCGATAATGTCTGGAGAGGTTTTTTGTTTGTTTGTTTGTATTTAATTTTCACAAATACGGTGCCATTGGCATGTAGTGGGTGGAGTTAGGGATGCTGCCAAATATCCTACAATACATGTAAAAAGTGCCAAGGTTCAGAAGCACTCATCTAAATAAAGATTTTACTATGAGACCACTTGGAGGAGAATTAGTCTTTCCTAAATTAATTGCAATCAAGAAATCAGTGGTGGATGGTGCCATAAAACAGGGCTAAATAATATAGGAGAGTTAGAGGCACTTTGAGTCACCGTCACTAAAAGAGAAAATAGAGGAAAAGTCATGGATGTCCACCACAGAGTACTACACAGCAGTTAGAAACAACAGGTTAGATAGACTCATAGCACTATACAGAAAGAGAGCACTGATTTAAATATAAGAAACAGTGGGAAATATCTATCAAAATACTTTTTACAAATATACCAAGTACAATAAGCAACAAAATACAAACAAAACAACAATGCACATTTTGCAAGAACATAAATAAGCAAAAAGATGTGTTAAATTTCTTAGCATCATTACATGTCTAGAAGGAGAAAATAGAGAACTATGGCAGGAAGATAATTGATCAATTAATCAGTCAATCAAGAGAGAAGCTAATACAAACAATGTGCTATGCACTGAGATTTGTGATTACTTCAATCTTCTTCATCTTATGCCCCAAAACATACCATATGTGTATTATATATATATATTCTTAGCATATATAATATGCTATATGTCTGTAGGCTAGTATGTATAATATGCAATACACATAATATAATATGTATGCTAAGAATATTGACACTAGGTGAGAATACTCGAAATCAATACAGACGGTAATCAAATAGAATTTTAATTATTCACATCTGGATTCGTAGATTTTTCTCATTAAGGATAGGTATGAGGAATACATTTTTGGGAGAATAAATAGCTGTTTCTTAGATTAAGTAATTCTGGAATTCACATGGAAAGGAAATACACCAAGTTCTGCATAAAAGACAGGAAGTGAATCAGGAATTACACAAATCATTATATATTAGTGATTAGTATATGATTAAGTTTCACTTTCTACTGAGGGTGGAAAAGCCAAGAAACATAGAACACATGCTAACTCACTTTTAGAAAAGAGACCTACATCAAAATGTGAATATTAGAATAAAATGCAAGGGAGTTGGAAAAAAAAAAAAAAAAAACAAATAATCTACCAGAAACCTGGAAGCTGTTTAAAACACCTTATTAGAAGCCCAGGCAAAATATGTGCCAAGGATCAAGAAACCCAGGTGTTCAAACAAAAACCCTGTATGGCTAACTGGCAAAGCAAAAGAGGTCATTGTGGGTGAGGAAAAGGAGAAGGCATTTTTTAAAGGTACAATTGGTAAAGGGAACAAAACAAGAAAATCTATTAAGTAAGGTAAATCAGGTGCAAAAAACCCCGTAAGACTAGCCTAAAAACAAAAAGAAAAAAAAAAAAAAAAAAAAGGACTTTCAAGGAATACTATGGCTTTATATTCCAAGAAAAATCAATAAAAGCTTAAAAAAAT
This sequence comes from Rhinopithecus bieti, assembly GCF_001698545.2. Lineage (NCBI taxonomy): Eukaryota > Metazoa > Chordata > Mammalia > Primates > Cercopithecidae > Rhinopithecus > Rhinopithecus bieti. The sequence continues at coordinate 813,502 of NW_016813573.1, read as the reverse complement.
AAATAATCCCGGCCGGCGCGCGGTGCTCCAAGCCCTGTAATCCCAGCACTTTGGGGGCCGAGACGGGGGCCCGCGGGTATCACGAGGTCAGGAGATCCGAGACCAACTCCTGGCCTCAATACGGTGAACCCGTCGTCACTACCTAAAAAAAGTACAAAAAACTAGCCCGGGGCGGTGGCGGGCGCCTGTATACCAGCTACTCTGGGGCCTTGAGCCAGGAGAATGGCGCCGGAACCTGGGAGCGGAGCCCCTTGGCCCAGTGAGCTTGGAGATCTGGCCACTGCAACTCCCAGCCTGGGCCCACAGAGCCGAGACCTCCGTCCTCAAAAATAAATAAAAATAAATAAATAAATAAATAAATAAATAAATAAATAAATCAACAGCCGGGAGTAGTGGCTCACGTCTGTAATCCCTGCACTTTGGGAGGCCGAGGCAGGCAGATCACATGAGGTCAGGAGTTGGAGACCAACCTGACCCCATGGAGTCAGAGATGGGGGAGAAACCCCATCTCAACCTAAAATACAAAACTAGCTGTGTGTGGCGGCGCTTGCCTGTAATCTTAGCTACTCAGGAGGCTGAGGCAGGAGAATCGCTTGAACCTGGGAGATGGAGGTTGCAGTGAGCCAAGATCGCGCCATTGCACTCCAGCCTGGGTAAGAAGAATGAAACTCCATCTCTAAATAAACAAGTAAATAAATCAACAGTAAGATGCCAGCTTGAGAATTACCAGGACTATACAATGATGATGGTAGTTGAAAAGCTGACTTTTGAAATAGAATTCAGCAAAGAGAATCAATGGATTCTTTATTTTGATTTTATTATGAAAAGTTAGCTAAATATCTAGCTACACATAATTGTAAAAAATAAAAAAGAAAAAAAGAACAGAGAATTAATAAAAAGTACTTTGTAAATCCAAATATTCTCTTCATCAATGGCTTGTAATTAGAACTAGAAAAGTAATACTTTAAAAGTATGGGTTTGGGGACCTGCAATTGTATTTTTCCTAAGTTTCCATGTGATTTTGATGATTGATTTGTTTAGGAACAACTGTTCCAGATCTAATTAGCAATCTAGAATTTACATATAAACAATGTCATGGCTAAAGTAAGTAATTATTCAGCTCAGTTGTCAAGAAATAACATCCAAATCCATATTCTGCTGAACAACTGAAACAAGCTCATAGCTAATGTGATTTGCACCCAGAAAAGACCCTGAAAAGTACAACCTGTTAAATTGCACTACCATATCTGACTGGAATTACAATAAAAGGCAAGATTATTTTACACTTAAATATGCATAGAAATGTAGTGGAAAGGCAATATGGTATTTTTTCAAGGGAAATTTTTTCTATTAACTTTAGAATTATTTGACAGATTATTTATATGAGAAACAGTTAATATAATTTATTTAGAATTTAAATTATACAAAAGTATGTAATTAAGAATATTAAAAGCAGTTAATCAGTATGAAGTGGGAAGAACAAATTCTTTAAAGAGGGAATAACTCGTAGACAGAAAACAAAGGCTAGGGAGAGATAGGCCCCTTTCAAAAATGAAAAACAGATACTATGATGTGACAGTGTCTGGCCACAGGTGCCCAGATAGTTGGACAAACATTATTCTGGGTGCTTCTGTGAGAGTATTTTTAAATGAGATTAACATTTAAATCTTTAGACAGAGCAAAGCAGATTGCCCTTGATAATGTGGGAGGGCCTCATGTAATCAGTTGAAGGCCTACATAGAAGAAAAGGCTACAATTTCTTGAGTGAGAAAATTCTCCTGCCTGATGATCCTCAGACTGGAATATCAGTTCTTCCTGGTTCTACAGCAGCTTTCCAATTTCCATCACTAACCAGTACATTGGCTCTGCAGATTTTGGGTTTGCCAACATCTATAATCATGTGAGCCGATTACTTACCATAAATCACTCTTTCTTTCTATATATTCAATTGATTTTGTTTCTCTGGAGAACCCTGACTAATACATAAGATATAACCTACTTGGTGATCTGCCAAGACCTACCTGAACATCTTCACTATGAAAGAAAGTCAGTAGGGAAACTTCAAGACTTTCAAATAGCACTAAATATTTAAAGATAATGAAATGTCTGGTGGAGGAGTATAGGCTACAACTGAGTCTTATGTATAAATTGGCATACAGGTAGACGCTAAGTATCTGAATGAACTAGTATAATAATGCATTTGAAAAGTAAAAATTACACACACACACACACAATACCCACATACATACATTCTATACTGTGAGGAAAATGCATTCCTCTTGTAGAATCATTCCTAAGAATACATTCTGAAAAATATGAGGCCAACAGAACAATAAGGCTTATTATTGAGAATGTAGTTAAAAGAAAAATTAGCTAGTAAGTTTATTCTTATCCTTGAATAAAATATAATTTATTGAAATTAGTGTACTGAATGCAGTTCTGTGTGCCATACCTTAAGAAAGAAATAACAGTATAGAAACTGATCCGGAAAAGAACAACCATACAAAGATGAATGGGCTTTTTAAGATATGTGATTTAAAGAGACAAAAACTTAGAGATAAGAATGAACGTAGGGTTGGAGGAATCAAAGTTTATAGAATTATAAAATATGTGAATATGATTAATATGTATTTGTTTATCCAGATCTAGAATATTAGAACTAGAAGGGCTCTCATTAAGTATAGAAGAATCATTCAATAAAATAATCAGGATGAATAAATAAAAATACGTTATAAAACTTAGAGACAGCAAGTGTAAATAGCATGGTGCCAATTATTTGGCCACAATGTTCATAATTATGGATTTTCTCAAATGAGAAAAATGATATTTGTGGATTATAAAGTGAGTAAATGCCATTTATATCACATAGATTATAGACTTGGAAAACACTTTTTATAAACATTGCATTAAAAAATGGCAGTCTGGGCATGGTAGCATGTGCCTGTGGTCCCAGCTACTCTAGAGGTTGAGGTGGGAATGACTCCTTGAAACCAGGAAGTCAAGGCTGTGGAGAGCTATGATCACACCACTGCACTCCAGCCTGGGTGACAGAGTGAGAATCTGCCTCAAAAAAAGAAAAAAGAAAGAAAAAAAGGGAGGAAGGAAGGAAGGAAGGAAGGAAGGAAGGAAGGAAGGAAGGAAGGAAATAAATGTCAATCTTTGGAAATGAGAAGAAAACAATTTCTCCATGTGTCACTTTTTTTTTCTTCAAAGGTTTTCTATATCCTGAAATAACTTAACTTTAAAAAGCTGCCGTGATAGATACATTATTAAAAACCATATTCAGACCAAAGATGTGAGCTCCTATGTCTGACACCTTATGCATAAATCAATACTTACAGTCCTGTTAGTAAGATAAATGCCTGGGATAATAGATATACAAAATGAAAGGCCTTAGATCAGAGCTTGCCTAGCAGACCATTGGGTTTATATCTTACTTTCTTCAAGGCACTTACTTACTTTTGGAGATGCTGGGCCACAGAGGTTTCATTGGAATGTGTAAGTCATTATTACTCAATGTAACTGACATTTGCCTTTGTAAGCATGATGCAATTGCTTCTTCCTTTCCTTCATTTCTAGCTGAAATTATGCAGCTTTAGCAATTGATCTTCAACAGAATGAATAAGTTATTCCATCACAACCTCAGAGAACACGAAAATGCTCAGGAAACATTTCATACCTTAGAATAACTTATATTGCAGAGGTAAATTCTTAGGTAAACATTTATTCCATTTATTGCACACTCAAGTATGTTCAAAAAGATTGTGCTACATGTCTGAAGTGACTTTGACCTTGAACTTAAAACAGTGATTCTGTGGTTATTGGCTGATCAGTCTCATTTTATATCACATTCACAATTACTTGTTCAGGTTTCAACTGCAACTACAACATTAGGCTATTCACAGTTTTAATAGTACTACTTGTGACTCCAATCTACTTCACATAGGACTTTGAGATCTGTTTACAATACAACTTGCACTTTAAAATTAGAATAATCGATAAAGTCCTCATGCCTCCATTTTCTTATCCATAAGTAATATTGCCCCAAAATATACACAACTCAAAAGCCATAAACACTGGAATAGAGTATAAATTATAGAATGAAAAAACTAAAAGAATAGAAATGCACAGAATATGATTTTCTTAACTGGTAGTTCATGATGGCCTTGGGGATCGGTTGGTAGAAAAGTGATTTATCCATCTGAATACATCTAAGATTCATTCAAATGTTTTGTCTAGTAATTAAAACAGGAAAGAACACCTCACTTCTGCAAAAATTAGTTTAAACTACATTATTCTATGTCTCTTACATATTTTAAAGTGATAGTCCTACTGTATTAGTTCATTCTCAGACTGCTATAAAGAATTACCTGAGACTGGGTAATTTACAAAGGAGAGAAGTTTAATTGATTCACAGTTCCACAGGCTTAACAGGAAGCATGACTGTGAGATCTCAGGAAACTTAGAATCATGGTGGAAGGCAAAGGGGAAACAAGCACCTTCTTCACATGGGAGAGAGAGAGAGAGAGAGAGAGAGAGAGAGAGAGAAAGTGCCACACACTTTTAAACCATCAGATCTTGTAAGAACTCACTATCATGAGAACAGCATGGGGGAAATCCACCCCCATGATCCAATCACCTCCCGCTAGGTTCCTCCCCAACACTGGGAGTTACAATTCAACATGAGATTTACATAGGGACACAGAGCCAAGCCATATCGCCTACATTAAATGTTCCAGATAAATTTCATTTGAATTTGATACAGAAGGATAATTTATTCTGATAATGTTAAAGATTCTCAGAAAAAAAAAGTTTTTAATGCAACCACTCATTTTTAATGTAAGATTTTTTTCTTGGCTGAGATGAAGGATATCAAGAAAATGCCATTTTCTTTCCCCACTGTATCCAGGAGCTTTTCTTTGGATTTTCACAAAAGAAAGACTTTTAAAAGTTATTTGAAAATGAATCACTTAATTTTAAGTGTCATCATCTACATTTCATTTTCAACTTTTGCTGTTTTATCTTCTTCTTTGTTAAGCTCTGTGAATCTGGCTTGGTTTTTCCTGTTCCTGACATTTATGAATAAATAAAAACTATGGAACTCAACAAGTGTGACAATTCTAGAATAATAGAAGCATAATGAAGAATCTCACAGGATTTTCTTTCTAGTGGCCCACGTAACCCTTGCCTCACCCTCACCTAAGTATATAAGTAAAGATGAAGCTTTAGAGGAAACCTCTGGTGTACAGAGATTTCATCTAGGAATGTTGCTACAGTACAAACTGTCATTATCTAGATAAACTCACATGCATTTTCCTCAAAATAATGATACTCTCACTTGCTTTCCTTCACAGCCCAGCTGAAACCATTTAGCCTTATGACTTTGTCCTCAATGGAACATATTGATTATACCATCATATCTCACGAGACACACATCCGCATACACAAATCATTCCACATCTTAAAATAATTTTCACTGCAAAGAAACATCAATGAGTGTGCATTTACTCCTCTTGTCTGGTGTTTCACACTCAATTCTGTTCAGAAATATTGATCAGCATGCTTGGATTAGATTAAGAATATGAATAAATTTAATCAACATATCAGCTGAAAATGCCATGAAAAAAAATCCACACAAAATAGAAATCTGCAGGTTAAGTAAACACACTTAAAATACATTCATGAAATAAGAACATGGTGGGGGAACATGGGAAAAGAGACAGATGAACTAAACTGACTTTTCTTGAAAATAGGTATATAACAGAGTAGACTCAAGGTTATCCTGCATAAAATGAATGTGACAAAAGAGTCCTGCTAACGACTTTCTAATTGCTACACAATAGTTGTTTCAAATAAAACCAACAAGCTAATTACAGGCATATTACCTGAGGCCACATATTAGGTTGGTGCAAAAGGGATTGCGGTGTTCGCCATTAAAAGTAATTAAAAGTTGGTGCAAGAGTGACTGCAGTGTTCACCATTAAAAGTAATTAAAAGTAATGGCAAACACTTCAATTACCTGATAAATCTTGTTTTTCTTAGTGACATTTTTGTACACTCTTGCAACAGCTTCTTGGAATGTGAATAGTTCGTATACATGCAAAAATACATGAATATATAAATATAGTATATGTTATGATCATTGAAAAGCCTGGGTCAAAATACCTATGCCATATTTATTTATCCATGCTTTTATCTCTAAACCCCTTTATTAACATATGTGTCCTCCACCTCTACTATTTTCACAATATTTTTCACTTGTATATGTTACTATTGATATGATACACATGATACAACATGATTTTATCTGGATTATCCTATTTATAGCTATTTTTAGCCTCTGCGGATAGCTCCATAGGGAGAATGAACCATTCGTCAACGTCAACCATATTTTACTGAAGATTTTGAAGGTATTCCAACGTGACTGACTACTACATTTCCTCACATGTGTGCTGCTGTGTCTGAGATCACCATGTTTTCAATTATCTGACATGAACCTGTAAGATAAATGTACTTTTTAAAACATTAGAAATGTTGGAATAGTAAGGAAAATATTTTTAATTAAAATATCTGCTACTGGCAACCTTGTCATCTTCCAAATGTAAATATAGAACTTCCATAACCATAAAATTTGTTGTAAAACTTTGTGATGATTCTTTCATCCAAGGGAGTAGCAAGGTCATGTTAAAATTACCTGGAGAGAGAAATAGAGGTGCGTTCACATTCTTTTTTTCTTTTTAAAATTTTTTTTTATTATACTTTAAGTTCTGGGGTACGTGTGCCGAATGTGCAGTAAGGTGTTTTCACATTTTAAAGCTATTAATAAGAACTCAAGGGGTCCTCCTGCCCCAAATAGCCTCTCCTCAAAAACTGTATCTGATATAATTCCACTTATCTGGGAACAGAACCTAAAGTATTTTTTCCCCAAGTAAATGCTGCTGTTTCTTACGTCTGCATCTTCCCACACACAACTCTCTGGAATACCCTTTATTTTCTTTCTCTCTGGTAAAGGCCTACTTTCATTTGAGATTCATATTCTCTGGGACATACTCCTTGAGAACATTCTAGGCTTGTGAAAGTCCCCTCTCCCATCTCCGTGCTCCCATGACATTTTGCCCCTGATTTTTATCACCCATCACAAAATTGTTATTATTACTACTATTATTATTATTTGAGGCAGGGTCTTGCTCTCTTGCCTAGCCTAGAGTGCAGTAGCATGATCATGGCTCACTGCAGCCTCGACCTTCTTGGCTCAAGTGTTCTCCCACCTCAGCATCCTAAATAGCTGGGACTACTGGCACAGGCCACTACGGCTGGCTAATTTCTGTATTTTTTGTAGAGACAGGATCTCATTCTGTTGCCCAGGCTGCTCTCAAACTCCTAGGCTCAAGCAATCCACCTACCTTGTCCTCGCAAAGTGCTAGGATTATAGGTGTGAGACACCATACCTGACCTATTTTTAAGTGTTAGATTCTCCTACTACACTAAGTATCTCTGAAAAGAAGAATTAAGCAAGAATAAAATCTTATTCTAAAATTGCTTATCACAGAAGTAGCAAGTTAATGTCAACAAAGTCTAAATTCCGATTTATAATTTTTTTTTCACTTTTATGGTGCTTTATGAATATTGAAATTTTTATATGAAGATCCACATTTCTGGCTCCTCTTGAAAAATCTAAACTCTTGAAACATTAGGCCTTCATTCTCACATGATAACATTCGGCTACAGTTGAATAATGGATGTCCATTATGGACATGGTCCCTGTCTCCAGTTTATCTCAGTTTTCATCATTCAGGTTTGTTCTATGTCTTGCTTTACTTTCCTTGGTAGTACTATATGCCTGCTATAGTATTTAATTGTGTTAGAAATTCCAGGCCTATTCAAAGTAACTTTTAAGGCTATTAGAAAATACATGAAATAATAGAACACACCGATAATAGCAGAAACTGAATTTCATAGCACATAGAACATTGTGGAAGGCCAGGCCTGCTCCAGGTGCAAAAGGTGAAAATCTGGGTTGTAATGGGCAAAAGCAGAAAGTGGTAGGAGGTTGTTAGACCCTCAAAGGAAGGAGAAGATCACAGAATGCAGAATAGGAAATGTCAAAATTAATTTCACCGTCTTTACAACTTTGCTTAAGGGCGGGATTAGTGATAAGATTTGAAACTGAATCAGTAAAGCTCACATTACAACATTCAATATTTAAAAGGAAAGATTTGCAGAACAGTACCATATGATCTTCCTAGAAGGTCTTTTGTGAAAGATATTCCACTTCTCACAGTATTTTAGCTTTTCTTCATCTCAGCTCATATATTTCTGTACCTGATAATTTTTAAGTTATGAATTTGAATGATCTTTGTTGCTGAATTTTATTAGGCTCTGTATGTCCAAAATCCCCAGACATGATGGTCTTCTGGATAGTGGGTGTATGTATGTGTGTGTGTATGTGTGTGTGTGTTGTAGGAAAATTGGAATTAAGAAAGAATAGGAAATGAAGAGTGAAAGGAAGGTATAGAAATGATTAGGTGATATACAGCTAATAGATTTAACCAGTTGTTAAATCTAAATATATACTATATATATTAAATATGTATTAAACATTGACTATTATGATCACTTTCTCTTATTGTCACCTTCATCCTGTAAATCAGGCAGACAGAACTGATTGTTGAAATCTTGAACTGTGAAGCTCAGACTACTCCTGTTCCTCCATGTAATGCTTCAAAAGAAGATTGGTAATAAGGAAAAGGTCTCTGCAATGATAACATAACAGTCACATATTCTAAATAAGTAATAAAGATGACTATGTTTACCGTAATAGAAAATGGAGGGAAGAGAAAATTGCAATACCCAAGAAAGAAGTAGGTTCTTGTTTGTGCCTCCCCAAAAATTTTACACAATTTTAACAGATAACCAGTCATTACATATTTATCTTTTTTACCACTGTGCTAGGCATTTTGGGAGACATGGAGACAGAATCTCTTTTCTCAAATGGCTTATGTGTAGAAGTGAAATTATTGGTGTTAAGGATATATATCTGTTTAGGTTACAATTGTTAACTAACCCTACATCTACAGCATTGTAGTTGCTACTGTAATTTAAAACAGTATCATTTTTCAAGGTAGAGTGCCCTGCATTTTGCTCCATGCATCAATCGCTGTTGCCATCATATGTCATTTGAGATATTCTATCTATTAGGACATTAGTATACATTGGAGAGTAGAATGATAGTTACCAGGAGTTGGGGTGGTTGGCTGGGGGCAGGGGAGAGAAGCCGGTCAAAGGATACAAAATTTCAGTTAGGAAAAAGGATTCAATTCAAGAGATCTATTGTACAACATGGTGATGATAGCTAACAATAAATTATACTCTTGAAAAATGCTGAGAGTGGATATAAAGTCTTTGCATCACAAAAATCTTAATTATGAGAGGTAATGCATGTTAGTTAGCTATACTTAAGTCTTTCCACAGTGTATATAGACTTCAAAACAACTTGTTGTTTCATTTGTCAATTTAAACAGTTTCATTTGTCAATTAAAAAATTCTAAGAAAAAAAATAAGAAATTTTGGGCCAGGCACCATGGCTCATGCCTGTGGGAGGCTGAGGCAGGCAGACTGCTTGAGCTCAGCAGTTCAAGACCAGCCTGGGCAACATAGTGAAACCTTGTCTTTACAAAAAGAATTCAAAACTTAGCACATGCCTGTAGCCCCAGCTACTCCAGAAGCTGAGCAGGGGACTTGCTTGATCCCGGGAAGTTATGGGTACAGTGAGCCGTGATCCTGTCACATGACAGAGGGATACCCTGCCTTAAATAAATAAATAAATAAAAATAAAAAATAAAGATATTTTCCTTTTATTCATAATCTACTGAGAGGTTGTTTTAAAATCACAAATACATGTTGAATTTTTACCATAAAAAGGAAATTTCTAAATTATGACGAAAATTCTTAGAGATGATAAGTTAATCACACGTCGGGAATTATGTTGCTACATGATCCCTAGTTTGGGGGCTAATTGTTTAATCCAGGTACTATGGTTTGGTTATGTCCCTACCCAAATCTCATCTTGAACTGTAATCTCCACATGTCCAGGGAGGGACCTAGTGGGAGTTGATTGGCTCGTGGGGGCCATCTCTCCCATGATGGTTTAAAAGTGGCAGTTTCCCCTGTGCTTTCTCTCTCCTGCCATCTTTTGAAGATGTACCTTGCTTCCCCTTTACCTTCATTGTAAGTTTCCTGAGGCCTCCCAGCCATGCAGAACTGTGAGTCGATTAAATCTCTTTCCCTTATACATCACCCAGTCATAGGTAGTATCTTTTTTTTTTTTTTTTTTTTTCTTGAGACAGAGTCTCGCTCTGTTACCCAGGCTGGAGTGCAGTGGCATGATCTTGGCTCACTGCAACCTCTGCCTCCTGGGTTCAAACAATTCTGCTGTCTCAACCTTCTGAGTAGCTAGGACTACAAGTACATGCCACTATGCCCCACTAATTTTTGTATTTTCAGTAGAGATGGGGTTTCACCATGTTGGTCAGGCTGCTCTCAAACTCCTGACCTTAGGTGATCCATCTGCCTCTGCCTCCCAAAGTGCTGGGATTATAGGCGTGAGTCACTGCACCCAGTCGGTAGTATCTTTATAGCAGTATGAAAACGGACTAACACACATAGATCCATATATTCACTAAAGCTTCTTATGTATAAGACACATAAATAGATATAGATACATAGATAACCACATGCTGTCTTTTTCTCTCTCTTTCTCTCCTCCAAATACAATACTTCATTCTAGTTGACAGCTCTAGCAAATAAGCTTTTCTCATGTAGATATTGTAAAAGAAAGCTATAAGAGTTATAAAAAGCAATTACATTTGTGTTCCAATAATAAGCAGAATCATTGCATTTTGTAGACAATCTTCTCTTGATGCAGTCCTCATTCAATTTCTAAATATAGATGTGTTCAGCTCCTCAGTCCATACTGACTGTTTATCTTATTGAGCATTCATGTAATACTTCATTCTTCAACAATCTGAAGAGTTGAATAAGTACTAAAGCAGAGCAACAACGTTATAACGCAAATGACTTATATTAAAAAACTGTAAGTATGTTTGAACAATCAAACAAAAAATAGTGGATTATGATGATATCTTAACAATGTGTTAAACAAACAACTCTAGTTCTAGGTAACCACAGGGAAAAAATATTGAAAGGAGAGAAACAAGACTGAAATGAATGAATGGCTTTTAGCTTTGCTGAATCCTAGTACTTACGAAGTCTGGTTTCCAGCCTTTGACTCCCTCATCTCCCTCACCTACCTCATACATCCATTTCTATCAAGGATTATATTTCGATATTGGGCTCAAAACTAAAGGGTCAACTTTACCTTTAATTCCTAGGATTTAACCCTAGGTTGAGTCAAATGTCTAGCATCACATATGGTAGCCCGTCATTGGGATAATTCATCCAACAACCAGGCATTTTGACAATAAAAAATGACTGAAAAAAGTACCTACACTTAAGGCACTCAGCCTCTGGAGGGAGGAGGGGAAGTAATAATACATAACCACAATTCATAGTGATTCATGTTGTAATTCATGTTCATGCAAAGTGATGGGATCAAGAAAAAGAGTTGGAAACTTATCCTGCTATGACACAGAAACTGATGAGTTATTCTTGAATGATCGTAAGAGTTCTCTAGCAGAAGAAACGATTCTATTTGAGGAAAGATCATGTGCAGTGTGCATAGACAAAGGAGGATGCAGTAATCATATTTGTTTTACAAATGAGAAACTGGAGGTAGTTCGGGAGAGCAGCTAAAATATGACATTGGAGACAGTAAGATGGATAAAGGAGTATTTCAAAAGTCTAGACAAAAGATTTTGATGGTTAGAATTTAGTCAATGGATTGGACATGAAGAAAGACAAAGACTAGAAGTGAAATTTTTTCAGGAGACAGGACAAAGTACTTGAAGAATTAAATGTCAGACTCATGAGAGTAGAAGTCAGAATTGATTTGAGATGGCTAACATGTTAGGCTGGATGAATTATAATGTCCTTATTACTGAGAAAGAATATAGGAAAATAAACATGTTTGATAGGTACAAATTTGGTTTTGAGTATGCTTGGTTAAGATGCCTGAAAATAACCTGGTGCCAGACTAACAGGTGAAGATACGCAATAGAAACTGGAAGTGTGAGTCTTAAATGAATTGGGGGCTGAAGATAACATGTTGATACACATTAGTATAATTATCCATGTCAAAATCCCAGACTTCATTACTCATAAGCAGAAAATAGCTTGATCCTTTCTTTTCACTGCCCTTTAAAACTCTCACAAAGAGCTGTTTCCTAACCACTTGGATAACATCTTCAACAGATCCTTCTCTGCATAATTTCTTATTATAAAAACGACTGTGGTCATTTTTTTATTTTCAAAAATAGTTTTAGTCCACTAAATACAATGACGAGTCTAGATAATTCTCAAAACCTGGCTTTCATGTAACCTCAGAGCTCCTCTTTTCTCCCTCTTGGGATGGATTGTAAGAAATCTACCCATCTCGCAGTTCTCTTCCTCTTTCCTGACCTTTCCCAGGATTGAAGGGAGAGAAAGAAGGAAAAGAAGTGAGAGCTGATCCCAAAAAAGTAGAATTATTCTACAGGGATATATGTTTCAGGGTGAGGACTGAAATGAAACCATTTGATCTGAGAGTTATCTGGGTACTGGTGATATTGGTGAGTAAAATTTAGGATTAACTCAGTTTCATTAAATGAGATACTTTGAAGGGAAGAAAAAAGCGAGATAAGTTATGACCAAATAAAAAGCATTGTTTGATCTGACATGGGGAAGTACTGAGTACGTTTGGAGATAGTTCACATAGTCAGACCAATGGTTTTTCTTCCTAGTCCCAGAGAGGAGCTCACACGTGGTGCCTCATATCACATAACTATGCTTGATCTATGCTTCCTCTCCCAAGCTTTTATTTCAGTAGCTTTCCTCACACCTATAACCACAGATAGGTCTGAGGAGAACTTGCTAGTGAGTGGGATAGTGGTGCAGTGATAACAACCTTTCTGTTGACATGATTACCTAAGTATCACCTCAACCATTGCAGCCCTCACTTTCTCAGGCACCCATTGAGATACTCTCATACTTTATCATGGGACTTCACCTACTTGGTAACTTTTTGTCTGGGTTGTTCTACATATTGTCATATATTTTGTCACTGGGCTTGGACTAAGAGTTGAGACGGTCAGTTCTGTCAATGCCAGCCCACTTCTAACCTAGTCTTTTCCTGCCTTTTCTGCACTGCTAAAGATTGAAGCCAGATCTAAAGACAGTGGGCTGCCATGCTCAGTAGATGTTCCCTGACAACATCAAAATAGATATTGAAGACTTCATGTCTGTATATCTGCTATGCTTCAGCAGCTAAACCAAGCTCAACGTGCTTTTGAAAATGTCTCTGACTTTCATCTTTTTAATTGTTTATACCCTAATGTATTGAGGAAAAAAGTTATATTTTTAAAATTCTCATATAACTCAGCTCAAATAAGGGTGTTACCTAATTAAAGCAAATTGTCTTATACTTTTCAAGCATAACTCCCTTTGGGTAGAACTTAAACATTTTGTTATCATTAATTACTGTATACAAAAAAAGACATAAGTAAAAATTCAACACCACATTTTTGTGCTGTTTTTTTTTTTTTTTTAAAGCAAATTTAATTGGTTATTTTAAAAGGCTAATTGCTTAGGACATAGATCTTTGGAAATAGTAAAATATCAACCTTTTTTCTCCTTTGATAAATATTGATGGAAAGAAAATGAATGATAATTGTGTTGCTTAGTAAATATCAGGCACCTAATGAAATTCAGCATCCTTTATTATTCTGTCATCTGTGAATTCTGGGCAGGGCTATTGCTCCTGGTAAGTCTCCATCAGCTTTATGACTTTCCCACAGACATGTAATATTGCAAATAAAATACTTTTCTTATTAACTGTTGGCATAATTAAGGATAATGATGGGCTGTGAAGCAGCCTGAGGTTTGTATTACTAGATATTTGTTATAATATACTGCTGTTTCCTTTTGTTTTCTATCTTGTCACATTCTAAGATCCTATAAAATGATTTGTCTGTGAATATATAATTTGAAATGTATAGGCTTACCTATGCATATTCTAAAACACATTCAAAAACTGCTAATCTAGAAAGTAGATTTGTACAGATATTTTTATTCCTAAATATTGCTAGTTCAAGCTTTTGGTGTTTTAGTGTCTCTTCTTTAAAATGCTCCAACTACTCTTCCCTTTCATTGCTTATAGTAGATTACTTAGGATTATATGAAAATAGTGAATTATATGAAATTATATTCTCACATTTATGAGCAGTTTGGCTGAATTTTTTCATCTTACTGTGAAGTTAAATAATGCACATCAAGTAAGATAGAATAAATCAACAAAGATTTTTGCAAATAAGTAGTGTTTTGGTTTGTTTTCTTTGAATTAAAAAAAAAAATGCTATAGTTCTATGACATGCCAAGTCATAGGTGCTGTCCAGCCTGTGTGAGCTAGTTTTCCCCGGGTGAAGTATCTATGCTGGCTCCAAACAGCTATGCCAAGGTGGGTTTAGGGTGGCCTAGTACCAAACATGGCCACCTGACTGTCTTTGCCATGAGGCACCTTCAATTATTAGGAAACGTTGGCTCAATGAATATTTTGATCGTTGTGTCCAATACACTCTCATCCTCTCTCCTCTTTCTTGTACTTCTGTCCTTATCATCACTTCCCAGGCTCCCAGATCCCCTTTCCTGATCTCTTTATTCACTGCCTATCTCTTATTTCCTTCAGATATTCTTATAAAAAAGTTGTTGCTTAATACAATTAAAGAATGGTAAAATAGATTATTAAAATTTTTTTTAGAGTCTAGAGTGTAGCTATACATTTTTGTATGTTAGCAAAGTTTATTTCTATATTTCATTCAGGATTCTATTCAGAAAAAAAGCATTCCCTGGTGATCCTATTGTGGTAGACATAAAACTGTGCCACCCAGATCCCGTGCCAGGGAAGAACATGCTGCTGAGCTGTTGGAAGTACAATCAGTGGAAAACCTTGGTCTGTCAGCAACTTCAAGGTTTACCTCCTTTGCAGAAATGGCCCATTCAAAGTCATGCCCTTCCTATAGCAGTCTACATTCATCCACTGAATGAGGCAGAGATAAAAAAGGACTGATAATTTTCAACCCACAGGAGCATTAATGAGCAACAGGGGCATTAATGAGCAATACCTGCTCCAGAGTTCCACAGTGGGTTCTCAGAAGGTGTGTCTTGCCTGCATCACAGCTTGACTCCTTCCACTATTCATTTTTTCTTCTTTTCCTTTTACTTTACAACATTAAAAACAAATAAAAATTTTGAACTCCGAACTCTGTCTCAGTACCTGCTTAGTATGTCACAGAACCTAGAGTGGGATACCTACCTGAAACTATTTCCTGTTACTTCACCTCCCCCTTGTTGAGCATATATATGTTTTCATAGCAACTAAGGCAAGGCTGTGTATTTACTTGTGTGTCTTTTTTTTTTTTTTTTTTTTTTGACAGAGTCTTCCTCTGTCACCAGGCTGGAGTTCAGTGGCATGATCTCAGCTCACTGCAGCCTCTGTCTCCCAGATTCAAGCAGTTCTCCTGCCTCAGCCTCCCAAGTAGCTGGGACTACAGGTGCACGCCACCACGCCCAGCTCATTTTTGTATTTGTAGTAGAGACGGGGTTTCACAATGTTGGGCAGGATGGTCTCGATCTCTTGACCTCGTGATCTGCCTGCCTTGGACTTCCAGAGTGCTGGGATTACAGATGTGAGCCACTGCACCCGGGCTTATTTACTTTTTTGTTTGTTCATTTATTGCTCTGTGTGGGCAAGGACTCACCCCTGTTGTTCATTGTCATATTTGTATTCCAAGAACATAAATTACCGCCTGGCACATAAAAAGTGTTCCATAATACATGAGGGCTCAAGGAATTAGGCGTACTGGGGCTGGCCTAACCATCACTGCCAACATTCTCCTGTAGAACAAATATTTTTGAATTGGTATATATTGCTGAAATTCAATGTATTTTTAAAATTAGAGATGGCCAGGGTATACTGATTAAAACCCAACTAGTTAAAGTATTCAAAGTATTTCTACCTTTTGGAGACTTGTATATTATGAAAAAATGAGATGTTCTTTTCTTTTATTCTGTAAAAGATAAGTGTATCAGATCTTTGGCCATCCAGTTCATCTTTGCATCATTAGTCATGATGAATAGTGTACTTACAAAGGCAATTATATTATGTGTGATTTGGATCTTGATGGAAGAAGATAAATTAACTATAGGTTTAGGTAACATTACAGCCAGCATTACATCTGGAAAAGAGCTCCACCTTGAACAGCATCCAGGCCAGTCAAATCACCATCACGCCAGTCTCTTTAATAACACATTCAGTAGTTAATGCTGCTTTCATGTTTCCTAACTGCCTGCCTTTGGTGAATTTGATAGCCCTGAGTCACCTAGTCTCTTAAGTCAGAATTGATTCATTTACATCTTATTAGCATAACAATTTTGTATACACTTAGATGAATACTAAGATGGCAACAACAGCACTCTCATTAATTACTCATGTACAAATGGTACAGAATACGCGGTGCTCAAGAAATGGTATTAAAATTCTTAACGTCAAAAGCCGGTAGATAAAATAGCCACATAACCACCTATTTTTTTTTTTAAGAAACCTTTAAAGCTGTGTGTATTTTCTTGTTTAAGGATTTTAATTTAATGTGGCATACAATTTCTCATAAATCAGCATTCCTTTTGTCACTCCCTCTGTATTTTCATTATTTCTGATTCATTTTCTTCTTCTTTTCTACTTTGTTAGTTTCTGTTTTCTCTTTTGTCTCTTAGCTTTTTCTCCTACAGCTGGCTTCATGTTTTTTTCTGCAGTCTCCTTTTCCCTCTTATTCTTAATTTTTCCTTCCCAAATATGAATAACAAAGAGTAAAAAGAGAGAGAGGTATTAATGAACAGATTCGTAGTGGAGTAGCCATGTACAACTGTATTCCATAATATATTTCACAAGAAATTTATTTAATTTTATTTTACCGTGCTCTTTTAAAAAGTACTTTCATATTTAAATAACTATGCTACCTTTTATTTTGTGTGGGGATGTTTTGTACAAAGGGTGGCTGGATGCAATGAGATAAAGGTTCAAGGATAAGAAAGACGAACAGAGATGGAGAGAAGAACAAGCTCACTGCAATGCTTGCTTGCATATGTGTTGTAATATTTTCTGCGAACAAAACAAAACTGAATAATAATTTTAAAATCCCATTACATCTAGCCCTTAATATAGAAAATAATTGGATTTTAAAATTTGTATTCCCAATTAGACTCTGCTGCTAACTCTCTGTATATCACTGACTTTCTTCTTCACCATTATTAACGTAAAGTTAATGGAATCTTAGAAATGAAAGAAAATTTTCAATTAGCCTTATAATCACAATTTACAGGTGAGGAAACTAAGACTAATATTTTCAATATTCTAGTAGAAAGACCCAGAACATTGCCTCATCTGATCTACATATTTCATAAGATTTTTGTAATTATGCAATAGAATGATTAACAACATGATAAATGGAACATTTCTGCCAGGTTTATTTCTCAGCTCTGCCATTTATCAGTTGTGAGACCTTGGCCCAGTAAACATATCTCTCTATACCCCACTTTCCTTATTTGTAAGATGGAGATGGCAGTTATCATATATGCTACTTTTGATGACCATACGGTAGTTATACTTCTGTAGTAGTCACTATATTCCTGAAATTAGTAAGAGCTATATACGCGCAGCTACTATTGTTACCTCCAAACCTACTTCTGCTCATGCAATTCCTCTTTAAGTGAATAAATTAAACCAGAAAAGTTGAATTAACCTATTCCCCTCTCTTTACTTCAACTCCACATTCACTCACGCCCAACACTGCTCCACTTCAGAGCCATATAATTTTCACCTTGATTATCAAAAGCATCCTTATGGCTCTTCTGTGTCTCCTGCTCCATCCTGCTGAAAACGTAGCAGTTTTTAAAGGAAAAGCTTACCATGCTACCCTTCTGCTTCAGAAACAATGCTAACATTTGTTGAGTAGCTCCAATATGTCCCACACTACATAGCTCTACTCTTCACTCCTACTCTGACAGTTAAGCATTTTTACCCCCATTTTACTGAAGAGAGTACTGAGAGCCAGAAATGCCAAGTAAGGTATACAAGGTTACATAACTGGTGAGTCTCAAAGTCACAGTTGGAGCTAAGTCTGCTCCCATCCAGAGCTTATGCAACAAACATACTGTTTTCTCATCACCAACAAGATGCAAAGTTAAGCAATCTGGCAGGCAGAAAAAGCCTCTCCGGACTGATTCTTCATTTATCTCTTCGGATATATATATTTTTTGTTTTTGGGTTTTGTTTTTATTTTTAAGAGGAATCTCACTATGTCATCCAGGCTGGAGTGTAGTGACATGATCTCAGCTCACTGCAACCTCCTCCTCCCAGGTTCAAGTGATTCTCCTGCCTCAGCCTCCTGAGTAGCTGGGATTACAAGCATGTGCCACAACACCCAGCTAATTTTTGTATTTTAGTAGAGACGGGGTTTTGTCATGTTGACCAGGCTGGTCTCAAACTCCTGACCTCAGGTGATCTGCCCGCCTTGGCCTCCCAAAGTGTTGGGATTATAGGCATGAGCCACAGTGCCCAACCTTCAGATCATTTTTCAAAAGGCCATCCAATGTTCTTATTATACTGAATTAGTTCTGTACTTATAGCCTTAATGGGGCATTATTTCTCAAGACTCTGAGCCTTAGTTAACACATACTACTTTCCCTGTCTGACATTCTCCTCCTCTACTTTGTCTGCTCAACTTCAGAAAGCCATTCTGACCACCTTGTCAGGGTTATGAACTGTAACTCCATGATCTGTATCAATAGATAGAAAAAGATTGCTAAGTACAAGAGTGGAAAGATAGATGAATTTATATGTTAATTATTATTCTTAAAGCATCTCTATTTTTCTCCTGTTCTGTCAAATTTTGAGATTTATTACAATTTCTCATACTGATTGTAATTTATAAAATCTGTGTTTTTTTCCTTTAAATAGGGTAAAACTCAGATTGTTTGTGGCATAAAAGATTATGATTCCAATTTTTCACTGATTGTGTCTGTATTAGTCTGCTCTAAAGAATGGCCAGAGGCAGGGATTTATCAAGGAAAGAGGTTTAATTGACATAGTTCAGTGTGGCTGGGAGGCCTCAGGAGACTTACAATAAAGGTGGAAGGCAAAGGGGAAACAAGGCGCCTTCTTCACGTGGTGGTAGGAAGGAGGAGTGCTGAGCGAAGGGGAAGAGCTCCTTATAAAACCATCAGATCTTGTGAGAACCCACTATCACGAGAACAGCATGGGGGACACTGCCTCCATAATCCAATTACCTCCTTCTGGTCTCTCCCCCTACACATGGGATTTATGGGGATTATAATTCAAGAGGAGATTTGGGTGGGGACACAAAGCCTAACTGATAGTGTCTAATACATCTCTTTAGTATTACATTTTACTTTTCCTCCACTATTTCTTTTTATTTGTTGGTTTCATTTATATAAATTCTCTTATCATAACATTAAGATTGTTTAAAATTGTTTTTCATCTTATTTTACTATTTGTTATATTCTATTGTCTTTGCTTCCTCTTTGTCATTTTCTTTTTGTGGAGTACAGTGGCAAAATTACATCTCACTACAGTCTCAAACTCCTGGACTCGAGCAGTCATCCTGTCAGCCTCTTCAGTACTGCCTCAGTTGGGACTACAGGCACATGCCATTATGCCTGGCTAATTTTCAAAAATTTTTTTGTAGACACAGCGTATTGTTATATTGCCCAGGCTGGTCTCAAACTCCTTGCCTTAGGCAATTCTCCTGCCTCAGCCTCCCAAGTATTAGGATTACTGGTTAACCACTGCACCCAGCTGGAATTAATACTTTAAAAAAGTTTCATTACCCCTTTTCCCATTAACATAAAGTACTAACTAATTTCAATTTGCGGAAAGTTAGATCTTTATTATTAGGTTTTACTTAAATTAATATTTTCTATTAAATACCTCAAAAATTCCAACTAATCACTTTATACATGCACACCATTCAATCCAAGAGTAAATATTTAGTATCCCAGGGAAATTTTGCCTAATACTAAAAGTTTCCATCCTATCAGTAAGTGGAAAACTGGGCAATTTGCTTTTACTAATTTTGTTTAATATGAAAAATGTAAATAATACTTACACTTTTGGCCAAGGTGAAATTAAAGGGAGTAGATTTAACCTCTTACCTGAAACAACTAAACACACACACACACACACCCAGGAATAGATTTTAAACAATGGTTTGAAAAGATGGGAAGCTAGGAAATGCAGGACAGTGATCTATAAGGGGTAAAAACAAGAGATGAGCTATATAATTATCTCAGCTTACTAACTGGAGACAGTTTTCAAAACATGATGAGAAACTCAAGCAAGACCAGAAAGTCTTCCTAAATCGAAGAGATAGAATTGGGAAGTTAAGGAAGCCTATGTAGTTAGAATTTGCAGCAGAATACCAGAAAGGAAAGAAATACACAGAGATAGAATTTCAGATATCCATAGTTCTCCCACAACTCTATCAGCTGAACACTTATAAAGTCATTCATGCTGGAAAATTAATCAAGGCTGGGAAATTAACCTTTGAAAGGATTAGATGGAACTATCTTTAAAACACAAATATGTAAATCATTCCTTTTACCACCAGTAAAAGTGAAAACAGCATCAGGTAGCCTTTTAGAAGGGTTTTACATCAGTAATGACACAAAATCTGCCCTTGTTAAAATGCTGCTTTTCTCCTGTTTGGTGTGAGTTAACAGCAAGACCCAAAGGGATAAAACTTTTTCCAAGTTACTTAGCTACATCTAAGAATTAAACTTAAGAATGTTTGTAGGAATTACAAATATATCCAAATCGAATAAGATAAGATGCACAGTATCTACAACTCATCTGAAATTACCATAAGTGAAAAGAAGCAGAAAAATGTAACTCAGCAAGAGGGAAAAAAATCAACAAATTAAAAGACCTCAGAAACTATTCAGATGATAAAATTAGTTGAAAAGAAAATCAAACCAGTTTTTAAAATGACATTCTATATATTCAAGAAGCCAGAAGAAAGGTTGAACATTAGAGATGTAAAATATATAAGAAAGACCCAAATCAAATTTCTGGAAATAAAAACTAAAATGTCTAAGGAAAAAAAAAAAAAAAACACATATCATATGATACTGAGGGCATAGGAGAAATTACAGAATAAGAAATTAATGAGCTTGAAGATATAGCAAGAGAAACATCAAAAGTAAACAGAAGGAAAATAAAACTGAACAGAATATCAGAGAGTTGTGGAATAAGTTTATATGGCCTAATAATATATGTGTAATTGGAATACCAAAACAAGACGAAAGGAAAAGATGAAAGCACATAAAAATATGTGAAAAAATAAGATCAGAACATTTTCCTAATGAACTTCAAGTAGAATAAACCTGAATAAAATAACAATGAGGCCCACCATAATCAACTTCACCCTAAGCTTTTGCTTAAGGTGGGGCTCGCCACACTAGACAGTTAGGTTGGTGGCTGGCCATGCCAGACAATCTAACCATGTGATTTAGGATGGCAGTTGGCCATTCCAGAGTGGGGGCTTTTGGTCACGTGGTTCAATTTAAAGGAAGATTGAGTTCAAGCACATGGGAAATCAATCAATCAATTAATCAAGCTTACATAATAAAGACTCAATAAAAATCTCTCAACATCAAAACTTCAGTAAACTGCCCTGGTTTGGTTGATGTGATAAATATATTGCCATAAGAATGAAATTAAACATCTCTTTGAAGTCTATATTGCTTCAAATAATATTTAGAGTTTATAACTAACTCAACGTCACATAATCTGAGAAAAAAAAGCAAACTGATGTGCAATTATTGTGAACTAGAGGTAAGTGACATAAGTCTCCTGATGGTATAAAAATCACAGGCAGAAATGTTTAGTTTGAGTTTGAATGTAATAACATTAATATAATAATATTATTCAATATAATAATATTATTCAAACAATATTCAGTATAATAATACTATTTTGAATTTGAAAATCAATTCAATATAATAATATTATTTTGAATTTGAAAATCAAAAACAATATTTTAGCACATTTAAATACAAATTTCTGAAAGTAAAGCAAAAAAAAGCTTTTAAAATTGCAGTAGGTAGACAAAATATACCATTAGTCTCAGTCACAGTCATAGTCCATTGAGAGAATATGAGAGTTATATGCTAATAAAAGAGAAAATGAAATTTGGAAAAACATAGAAACACGTCGTAACATGTCCAGATGAAAAGATCAGAATAGGGAAGCGATCCCAAGTTCATATTAACAGGAAGAATACGTAGAAGGAAGATTAAGATTTTCATTCTACAGGAGAAAATAATAGTGATTAGACAGTGATTCCAAATATTTGAACAAATGTGATGAGAAAGTGGGAACATACTTGTTTGGAATTTTCATAGCCATAGGCCCTTCTGTGTGCAATTTATGGAAAGAGCTGTTTTCTTGACTCTCAAAATATCGACTTTCATCTTTTCAAAACTCTATACCATGAAGGTCAATTAAAGCATATCTCTGGAGTGGGGCTGGAGTAGGGATGGCAGTGACACCACTGTTGTTTAAAAGCTCTGAGCTATGAATCAATCAATGTGAAGGATTCCGGCGTATAAAACTTGTTTTCAAGTCTCTTATGGTATATTCACAGAGCTCAGCCACCAACTGTCTTCCATGTGTGTGATAGAGAGAACACAACTATTTGGGTTTGAAGGGAAACTAACAAGATTTATGTTAGATATGAGAATTTTCTGACAGTGATATTTATTAAGGCATGGAATGTGTAACCAATGAAACTCTAATCTCTTTATAGAAGGTTTTCACATGCAGGTCAACTTCTCTTTCGGCAATGGTTTAAATTTTCTTGAAAGCATGAGATGGACATAATGACTTATTCTAAACACACAATTCTTTATAAAAGCAGCACTTCATTTACCCAGCTTCATTTAGGAATAAATTGCTCTATAAAACAAACGTTGAAGTAAATAGTTTATTTTCAATGCCAAAGTTTTTTTATAAATCTTTACCACAAGTTCTATTGAAAAAAATTACAACCTATTTAAAAATATTTAGATTTATTTTTTAAAAATTAATTTTCTAGGCTTTTATTAAGTTCTTATTCTTAGTTAATTATATCTTAGTTATTTTAATGTATTGAATATATTAACCCTGTCAAAGAATTTTTAAACTTTGTTTTTTCATGCATTGAATTATCTTATCAAAACTTAGCGTCAAAATACATTCTTTCTTTCCTATTGGATTCCTTAGAGTCATATCTAACTGCTGGTAATATGGGTGTATTTTAGTTTCCACTTCAATTTTTTAAAAAATTGCTTCTGTTGTTTGTTTGTTGGAAAATCTGATAATTTAGATTTTTAGAATTGTCTCTGACGTAAGAGTAAATAAGAATTGGATGAGGACCTGACACTATTGTTAAAGAATAAAGTTATGATCATTATCTATTTGAGAATTTCTTTTTTTCTTCTCAATCCTGTTTTTTACTAGCTATTGAACAGTCCTACAGTCCTGCTTAATTGCCATTTGGATGAATGTTAAATGTGTTAGTTATCTGTAGCTGTGTAACAAATTACCCTCAAAACTTAGCAGTTTAATATAGTACACATTTAATATCTCATAGTTTCTGTGAGTCCAGAATCTGGGCACAGATTAATTAGGCCCTATGCATTACAGTCTCTCTCTCTCTCTCTCTCTCTCTCTCTCTTTTTTTCCTCACATAATCTAAATCAGCTTCAATCATCACAGTCTCTTACAAGGCTTCAATCAAGCTTTGGGAGTATTACCTGAAAGGCTCTACTAAGGAAGAATCCACTTCCAAGATCACTTATGTGATTGTTGACAGAGTTCAGTTCCTCAGGGCTCCTGCAAGAAAGATGTCAATTTCTCATTGGCTATTACTAGTCATTGGATACTCGCAGTTCCATGCCACTCAAAGATAGCACCTCCTTCATCAAAGCCAGTAAGAGAGAGCTTTCTACTAAGGCAGAAGTCACAGTCTTTTATAAACTAATCACAGAAGTGATATTCCATCACTTTTGCGCTATTTTGTTCATTAGAAGCAAATCACCAGATCCAACCTCCACTCAAGGGGAAGAGATAACACAGAGCATGAAGACTGGGAGGTAGGAATAATTGGAAGCGATGTCAGAAACTGCCTGCCATAGTTTCTACACCTACCTAATCGCTCAGTCCAGCAGGTATAAAAGTACATTTGTGTTCAACTACAGTGATTTTTTTCCATTGGATTAGTATATTATCAAGAATATTTATGTGATGTAATAAAATGTGTGAGATCCAACTTAACATACATGATTAAATTAAATAATAATTTTAAACTGGTACAGACTAACCATCCATGTAAGTTTTGTTGTTGAGTGAAAACTAATATTTTGGAGTTGAGAGACACTACAGTGTATGTGTTGTATGGATTTGAGGACAATATCAAAGATTTTGTCTTCTGCAAAGCCAAGTATTTGAGGAGGCTTGCTCTGAGGACTGAGCTGCTTGCAGGAGATGAACAGAAGTTTTGAAAACGCAACAGCAACAGCAAAATGGTGAGCAGTGGTGGGAATTACCCAAATAAATGGTAGCAAATTTAGTTTCAACTTAGGTCTCTACTTCTTTAGTTAAAATAAAATATAACCTTACATGTGCCATCTAATATTCTAGACTCAGGAATAACAGAAAGTAAAAGTGAATTCATTCTGGGAAGTTTGGGTCACATGATAGGAAAAGATCCACTTCAGTGTCAGAGCCACAGTTATACTACCAGTGTAGGGGTATGCAAGAGTCTTTGCCTTGACTAGGCTTAAGGTTTTTTTTTGCATCAAGCCTACACTGACTAACATTGGAAACTGGTCGAAAAAGTAGGCTAAATCAGACTAATACCTTCAATATAACCAGATGTTCACATTCATAGGCACATAAAGAGCATGAATAAGCTTTCAGAACCCAAATCTAATTCAGACTCAGACTATGTAAAAGATTTAAGTACAAATTCAAGTGGAAAGAAACTGTTTCATTTTAAAGATGACAGATGTATCCAGAATAGAAAGGCACACCACAGGGATGTGATCTTATATATGAGTCACCTAGTTTGCATTGCGGTTTCAATTTTAATTTCAGAGGGAAAATTCAAGTGATTCTCTCTGGAACTGGAAGGCAATTATGCATAGCTCACAGATACTATGTTTGTTGTATCCTCAGTAATTAAATGTTGTAGCTAGCTAGCAGAGAACAAAGAAAAACAAAATAAGGTCTCTCCAGATAAAACTATACCCCATTTATTTCATATTATGACTGTGACAATGATGGTAATGATCGCGGATAAGTGTTGCTGATAGCTACTTCCCAATACCACTGTCCCAAACACATAATTAAATATTGTCATAGGCAGGGTACATTCAAGAGAGTATAATGCTAAAAAATGAAATACCAACTTACCCACAAGTATTTATTTCTTTAATATTTTTCATTTTCAATTAGCTGATGGGGAATCTGAATTATAGGCTAACAACTGGTGAAATTAGAAACACAGTACTTCTAAAAAAAGATATTTTTGCCAAAGTTTGGCATTTTAATGTCCCTTATTAGTAGCTATACCTCCGTTTTTCACAATGGTATGTATGGAGTTTCTTTGACTGTATTCACATACTCTTGTCCTCTCTCTTTGTCTATATTGTTAGCTTTCCTAGAATAGTGATCAACAGTCCAACACACTGCATTCCAGTTTCTGTCTACATGACTTGAACAGACAAAAACTCAAGATCTCCCTTTACCTATGTCTAGGGACTTTCTTTTTCTATTTAGTTATACTTCCTAGTAGCATCTGGTCCTGCCGATTTCTCTCCACTCTTACTTTTGAAAAATAATCGAACAAAAAACCTTCTTCATTCCAGTTGTCCTTTCAGAGACCCTTCAATCTTTGTGTATTATTTATTTAGTTAGTTGAGTGAACTCCGTAAGTGTAGTTTGCACACTCTTCCATTTTTGTTTTACACATCTGTGTGAATGTGTTTTACATTCTCGGAATGTGGAAAATCTCATCTAGTTTCGGGGAACAAATCATCTTTATAGCTATAACTCCAGTTTCTATATCTCTGGCTCTAACCTTCTTCCTGAGCTCCAGATCAATATTCTCATCAGCTCACTGAGCAACTGCATCTGGTGGTCTTAGAGATACGAGAGATTCAGCATGTCTGTAATTAAACTCCCTTTCTTTTTAACTCTACTTTTCTTTTAGTATTTCCTATCCAGCATGAAATTTTTATCACTGAGCCAGTTGCCTTAATGATCCTTGACTCACTTCTTACAGCTGCCACCCCATACAATCAACAAAGACTGCCTACCTCTCCCATGTCCTCTGTACCTGCATCCCCTGCTCAATGCCCACTTCATCCAAATGATTACCATTTCCCCTAGTGGTATCAAAGGAACTTCTTTCCCAATCTCTCCCTCTCTGCTTCATGTCTTTCTCTTCTTTTTTGTCAGAAAAATCTTTTAAAATGTGTGATTTATGTTTGTCCTATGCTGCTTAAAAGCTTACCTTATTATCTATAGAACAAGTTCAAGGTAGATTATAAGTTTCTTTGCCTTTCTGACCCCAATTATCTTTTCATATTAGTCTTTTAACAGTTTTCTTCAAGAATATCTTTCTCTGTCTGCATCTGTAGATCTCTTTTATTTCCTAAGTATAGTATGCAGGGTATGCCTTCATACTTTTACACATGCCTGAAGGGAATCTTTTTCCTCTGCATACCTCTACCAAACTCATATGAGTCTCAAGTCCCATACAAAAGTGGCCCCGTGTGTTAATCCATTCTCATGCTGCTTTGAAGAAATACCCGAGACTGGGTAATTTATAAAGAAAAGGGGTTTAATTGACTCACAGTTCTGCATGACTGCGGAGGCCTCGTAATACTTACGATCATGGCGGAAGTCATCTCTTCACAGGGCAGCAGGAGAGAGAATGGGTTCCAGCAGGGGAAATGTCAGATGGTTATAAAGCCATTAGATCTTGTGAGAACTCACTATCACAAGAACAGCATGGAGGAAACCACCCCTATGATTCAATTACCTCCCACCGGGTCCCTCCCATGACACATGGGGATTATAAGAATTACAATTCAAGATAAGATTTGGCTGGGGACACAGCCAAACCATATCATCCCTCTTCTATGAAAGTTTCCCCAGCTTGAAAGTCAAGATTAGTTATTATAATTCATTTCCACCATTTTTATTTTGTACACCCATGTATCAAACAATATCAATTAGATTTTGTAATTTATATTTGCTAATAGTTATTTTATCTATTGAGCTATGGCCTACTTATGGACGGAGACCTTTCCATGTCTAAAACGTTATAGTTGAGCAATAAATATTTGTTGAATGAACAAATAAATGAGTGCTTTTAAGGATAAAAAACACTGACTTTTGTAGGCGATGACCACTTTATTTGGTCTTCCCCCTTACTTACTGCTGTTAAAGGCTAAGCTACCTTACATAGTCTTATTCATTCCACTGCTAGTAGCTTTTTATGAAGTCCCATTCTAGTGGGTTCTCAATAATCTGTATTTTCACTATTATGTCTCAAAGGTTAAAATTGTAGCTGTGTAAAAGTGTTGGTTAAATTTTTAAAAATTATTAGAGTTTCTTTTTATACATACATATTGAGCATCAGGACATGTGTGGGTTTTATACATCAAGAATACATGCCCATAAATTTCCAGTGTAGCCCTTCAATGAGCTTCCATAGGAGGAACAACTTTGTTACACTAGCACCTTTTCTGACTCTGTAGTCAAATATATGCCTTCTTGGTTATGTTCCTAGATGCTCAGCTGTTGTCCTCAATGTGCTTCTAACCTATTTTCTATGGAAATAAAGGACTAAAATCTAAGATTAAAGTTACATATACACAGGAAGGTGGAGAATGTTTATGTTTACTTCTGCGTTTAAGAAATAACTTTTCCTCGCTAAAGAGAAAGGGCTTTAAGAGTTGTATTTTCTTTTCCTGGGAATGCAGGACTGTATATAGTCCAGCAGATTCACATGATGGATGATGACAATAAAGCATGACTTACTTTGCTGTATTGTATCTTAACTCCTCAAAGCTTTTAATTAATGATGCAGAGAGAAAGATAGAAATGGGTTTCTGCAGTGAGCACAAAACCAATAATGATGAAAAGGCAGGCTGTATAGAATAAAAACAGAGTATTTGCATGAGAGGCTCACTCTAGGACTTTGTATCTTGTTATTTAGGATCTGCTCCAATGGTTTATCTACTTCCCAAAGGATTTCCAGCCTTTTAAATGAGATGAGCTATTTGGAAATAAAGACTTATACTCTGTTGCATACAGATGCTGAAAATGAAATTCTATAGATTCCCAAAAGATCAACTATGAAGTTTCTGAATCAGGAGAGTCTTGCCAATGTTGGTGAACCAAAATCTGGGAACTAAGTTAGCAACACATCTTTAATTTAGAAAACAATGTATTTTAAGAACTTGACTATTAAAATATAACTAGTTGAAGCATTTTATATGTGTTATAGATATATGTCAGAATTTTTAGGATTATAAATATGTGTATTATATGATGTGATATATTAGATATAGACTGGCCACCCTATTCATTTATTAACCAATTCATCTATTCAACATGTATCATTTATAAATTTAAAAAGCTACATACCTGTGATAGACATTAAGAATATTCAAATGAATAAGATCAAATCCCTGACATTGTAGACCTTTAGTTCAATAGAAGACAAACACAAATAAATAAAGGAAACAAGAGTCTGAAAAGGGCTAAGATAAAGAAAGATTGGAACACTATAGAGGCACAAAACAGGATACCGAACTTAGACTTGGATGGATCTAGGAAGCTTTCTTGGAACAGGAAATGTCTCGTGAAGATGGTGGCAAGGAGTTGCACATAAAGAAATATAATAAATTTGAAATATGTTAACTGAGAGGGAGCATGGTAGAAAACTGTAATAATCTAAATATGGCTACATCAAAACAGAACAGCAGGAGCTTTATGAGACTCAAATGAAAGTTTAGTGGTTTTTGAATGTCAGGGAATGTAGTTGATCCATAGAGGGACAGGAAAGCGGCAGATTGTGGTCCCTTTTAGCAACCCTACTGAGGATATGAGCAGAAATATCTTAAGAAGAAGTTTTTCCCCGTAACTTTTGGCAGACTGGCAGAGTGAGAATGTTAGACATGAGGCAGTGGCAGGAACCAAAGCACAGACATTTGGCTCCTTTTGACTAGTTGGTACTAACTGTAGTTTAAAGAGCAAGGAGGGATATAGTTAGTTGCCCCCACTGCATCTTTTTCTTCCTCTCATGTAAACACTAATGTTGGTCATCCATCTCACCTTGCCTATGGGCCCCAGAGGAAACCCATAGCCCTTCCTCCCAGAGGAAGCCAACTCCACTCCTATTACAGGAATGGGCACAAGAGGACTAATGATTATATCATCTTTCTGAAAGTAGTCAGTTCAGGAATAGGCTTATGATCTAGTTTTGGCCAATGAAATGTGAAAAGAAGGAATTTGCTCTTCTGGGTGAGCTCTCATAGCTAGTTCTTATTTTGATCTGAATGATTTCATGTTTGATTGGTTGTTGCCAACAAATTATAAACCTGTGAGTGATGCTGTCACACAATATGTAAGGGGGAAACAGTGTAGTCATGCACTGTGTAATACAGAAACTACTAGACCTAAGTGGTTATTCAATTTAAACTTAACTTACTGAGAATTAAATAATAGAAAAATTGGTTTCTAAAAGTCACTTGCACTTTTCCAGTGCCACATGTGGCTAATGGTTAACATTGGATAGTGTTGATAAAGAATATTTCTATTATTAGAGAAAGATCTATTGGACAGTGTTGGTCTAGAGAATCACAATGAAACAGCACTGGAAACATGAGATTAAATCAATCCTGAAGCTTGCCCTACCCCTGGACTTTCAGATGTCTGAACCAATGAATGCCATTGTTGTTTAAGCTAGTTTGAGCTAAGTGTTCAATTCCTTCTAGCTGGAAGCATCCTAGCTAATTAAAGTTAAGATGTTTAAACATTAAAAATTAAGATATTTTGTGCACCAAATAAGAACTTTGATTCCCTTAAATGACGGATGTTATCACTATAACTAGTCCTTTACTCATTTTATTTTGGCCAACTAATAAAGGAATAATTAAATTACAAAGCTCCTTTCACTTAATATTTTATGTTTTCTCACAAAAAAAAACAGGCTTTTGGTTTATTTTTCCTGAGATTAAATTAATTTATTTGGGTCATTTAAAATAAGATGCAACATTCTTCAAGTTTTACACTGAAAGTCCAGCTGAAGCACCCGAGACAAGATTCTTTGATTTAACAAGACAAAGGTCGGCATCTTTTCAAAGCCATGTAGCCTCATATGGTTTAACATCAGATGTAACTGTCAACCGTCTTGCACACCATCCCTTACTATTTGTCATATTTAGGGGCTGGATGGGATTCATTAAAGGGCAATGTAACAATAGGGGGCAATTATATTTTTATCATGAAGCAATCACTTTTCTCAGAAAAACTCAGGCACCCATCTGGGGCTCCTGCCCTAGGGGGGCAGTTTTCTTTTGATAATCTCACCTATTGAACTGTCATGTTCCATTGCTCAATTAATTTAACTCAGTAGACGGTTCAATAAAAAATATTCCCTCTATTCAGGCGATTTGATGACTCTCTCTGCTCTTTCAGACTGAACACGATGAAATCGTGGGCATAAGTTCTTGCAGCTGCACACAAAAGCTCTCAAACCTCTAGCTGCCCTGGGGTGTCCTCCCCGTGGCTCCGGGCTCTAAGGCACATGGAGAGGGAGTGTCTCCGAGTTTTCCTCATCCCTCCTGGAAACAACCAGGCAGCTTTTTCTGCAGTCAAGACATTCAAGTTAAAGAAATAACTAAAATGCCAGATTTTGAGATTTGAGATTTGAGTTTTGGCTCTGACTCCAACAAAAAGATAAACCCTTGTATGTGTCACAGAGAGAGATTGATCTTATCGGCTCTACCCAGTGTTCAAAACATTTGTTTAGTCTTTTATTAAAGCATGTCTTTGAATGCCAATATTGGTAGTTACTATATTTAGCTCTCACTTTTAAATTGTCCTTTAATAATTAAATGTAGTAATGTTTGAAGCTTAAAAAATTTCAAAAGGCTCCATAGAAGAGTAAGTAAAAGTCCTCTCACTTCTACCCTATCACCTTTAATCTCACTCTTTCTTTTCAGATAATCATTATCAAATGGGGTACATTTACTTCTGGAGAAGTTTCTATATGTTCAAATACACATGTGCACACACAGGTGCATGTTGTGTGCCATTTTACATAAATAAAATCCTACGCTATACATATTATGCAGCTAGCTTTATTATGCTTTTCAAAATGTCTTAAAGATAATTTTATTGTATTTACAGAATACTATTTCATGTTAGGAAGGAAAGCTCCATAGTGGTTTATGCCATAGAATTACATGATTTCTTAACCTTTTTATTAGAGATGACAATATAGATTATTTCCACTTTTTCCCAATATTACAAAAAATGTAAAGAACATCCATGTGCATATGTACACTTGCATATATCTATGATAATGTATAACTCTAAATGTCAGTGGAGTTTCTGTAATCAAAAGTGATTGGAGAGCCAGACAAGATGACTCATGCTTGTAATCCCAGTACTTTGGGAGGCCAAGGCAGGAGGAATGCTTGAGGCAATGAGATTGAGACTAGACTGAGGAACACAACAAGATTCCTGTCTCATCCCCAGGCATCGTGACATGTGCACACCATTGCACTCCAGCCTGGGCTACAGAGCAAGACTCTGTCTCAAAAAAAAAAAAAAAAAAAAAACCCTTTATGGGTAAAAACCCTTTATGGGTGCAGTGGCTCATGCCTGCAATCCCAGCACTTTGAGATGCTGAGGTATGAGTATCACGTGAGACCAGGAGTTCAAGACCAGCCTGATCAACATAGTGCAACCCCATCTCTTAAAAAAGTAGTAATTGCACACAATGTATTTTGATAAACAATTTGCATTCTGAAATAGATCTAGATACTCATTTCCCACACCTTAACAACTCTCAGTATTAGCAATTTCTAAATATTTTTCTTTGGGAAGCTGATGACCAATAAATACATTTATAATTACTTAATTACCAATGAAGTTAAGGATATACTTATATCTTTTCTGTAGTTTTAAAATCATTCTTCTGGGAATTGTCTGCTTATATATTTGTACACTTAAAACCTAGAGTTTTACAATTAATTAATTGATCAAATTAATAAATTAAATTAATTAAAATAAATTAAATTAATTTGTGATAATGTATGATATTTATAATTGATAACAAGCCTTTGTTTTATCTGTGACAGATACTTATTCCTGTTTTTTTCCTCTCTTTTTGTTTTTCTCTCTCTTTAATATATACCATCTGTTTCCCTTGTAAATATTTACAGTTAATTTGTAGGTATTTCAAACCACTATAGTTTATATTTTCTATTTTAAAGTTTTTAAATTAACAGATAAAATTTTGTATATTTATTATGTATAATATGATATTTTGAAGTATCTACACATTGTAGAATGACTAAATCTAGCTAATTGACATAGGCATTACTATATACAGTGAATCACAAAATTCACTCTCAGCTTTTTTCAAGAATACAGTATATTTTTATTAACCACAGTCATCATGTTGTACAACAGATCGATTAAGCTTATTCTTCCTATCCAACTGAAATTTTCTGTCCTTTGACAAACATTTTCCCAGCCCCTGGTAACCAGTATTCTATTCTCTACTTCTATTAAATCAGTTTTTTTTTTAAGTTCCACATGTAAGTGAGATCATTTGGTATTTTTCTTTCTGTGCCTGGCTTATTTAACTTAACTTAATGTCCCCTAGGCTCATCTATGTTGTCACAAATGACAATACTTCCTTCCTTTTTGGCTAAACAGCATTTCACTGTATATGTGTAAACACATTTTATGTATCCATTCATCAACCGATGGATGCTTAGGTTGTTTTATTACATATGTTGGCATTGGCATTGTAGTGCATTGCAATGAACATGGTAGTGCAAATATCTCTTTCACATACCGGTTTCATTTTATTTGAACATAGACTTAGTACTAGGATTCCTGTATTGTGTGATAGTTCTATTTTTACTTATTTATTTATTTATTTATTTATTTATTTATTTATGAGATAAGATATCAGTTTATCACCCAGGCTGGAGTGCAGTGGCACTATCACGGTTTGCCATAGCTTCAACCTCCCAGGCTCAAGTGATCCTCCCACCTCAGCCTCCCAAGTAGCTGGGACTACAAGCACAGGCTGCCATGCCCAGCTAATTTTTGTATTTTTTGTAGAGCCTGGGTTTCACCACATTGCCCAGGCTGGTCTCGAACTCCCGGGCTCAAGAAATCTGCCCACCTCAGTCTCCCAAAGTGTTGGGATTACACGTGTGAGCCACTGTACCTGGCCTCTATTTATAATGTTTTGAAAAACTTCCATATTTTTCGTAATTGCTGTACTAATTTACATTCCCATCAACAGTGTGCAAGCGTTCCCTTCCTTCCACATCTTTACCCACACTCATCTTTTGTCTTTCTGATGATAACAGTTATAACAGGTGGGAGGTAAAATCTCATTGTGATTTTAATTTGCATTTCTCTGGTAATTAGTACTGTTGAGCAGTTTTTCATATCCAACTATATTTTGGTTTCTGGATTCTTCATTTTAATCAGATTAAATTCTCACTATCTCAAGGTAATTAACTATTAGTCTGTAGGTTATTCTACTAAATTCATGATTTAAATATACATCTTTAAACCAGTTGGAGATATCTTTGCAAATAATGAAAAATACAGATTAAATAAAATAAGAATTCATTTCTAAATGTATATTAAGTTTTCCTAGGTTTCCTTTTTCCCATTGATTTGAAGTACGGTGTACTTCTACATCATACTAAATTTCCACATATACATTAGTATGTTTCTAAATTTTCTATTTTGATACATAGATATTTGTGTATTTCCTCACCAAAATATTGTCATTTTAATTATTCTAGCTTTACATTACTGCTATAGATTTGATTTTTGGTAGAATAAGTCATTCCATTTATTTTCATTTTCATAAGTTCTTGACTATTATTAGATGTTTTCCTTCATTGTTAACTTTAGAATTAATCATGAAAATTTCATGATATATTTTGTTAACATTTTGTATTTGCTTCTATGGTTTTATAGAATAATTTCAGGGAAATTGACATCATCAAAATACTGACTCCTTTAATCTAGACCCATATTATGACACTCCATTTATTCATCATCTTTTATGTTCTTCAGCATATTTTTATACATTTCCACATATTGGTTTTACAGAGTTCTTTCTTAAAATTTATCCCTATATGTTTATTCTGAAATACTCTTAAGAATTTATTTTTATGGGCTCCTACACCAACAGACACCATCTTACATTTTCCCCTTTACATAGGAAGCAGATGGAATTAACAGACTACTAATCTTTTACATTGGTTTGAGCATATATTCTGGAATGTTAGTTTGTCCTTTACTGACATATATTTTAAAGTATTTTCTCATTATTTATAAATAATTTTTTAATGTTTTATCTGTCGCTGAGGATTTTAAGATCGGTAAATAGGAAATCAAGAATGGGAATGCCCATTACAGCTTTGTGTGTCTGTGTGTGATGTTGTACAGTTAAGCATGGTGCAGGTGTCTGTTTCTGAGAGGATGAAAAGCACCTGATAGGATGCACATGTAGCAAAATAGAGAGATCTTACAAGCACTGGTAAGTGGAGAAAGTAAGAAACAGAATCAGCAGCTCAACACAATATTATTTATGCAAATTTAAGATACTTCTATGCACACCAACACTAAATATTTCACAGAGGCACAAAAGAATGCATATGCATAAATATATTAGAATAGTAACCTGTAGAATAAGAGAGAAAATAATGGGACTAGAAAATAGATAGTTTGATGAAGAGAGGAACTTTGCTTAGACCAATAACGACAGTGAGCCAAAAACAGAAAAGTCAACTAGATTAATTCATCACTTGCCTTTTGCCTGTAATCAGGGTGGTAGTGAGGGGACAAAATAAAAATGGATATGTAAATTTTATGACAGCCTTAAAAAATAGCCTAATGATACTATACTTTTGGATACCCTTCTCTATATTTTGTATATATGTAATAATGTTTAATTATAACCCTGGTTTTATTATGGTCAAAATAAGAAAGTTCTTTGTGCTTTTTATGTGTTTTGTAATTGAAGAACTTAATATTGCTCACTATGAGGTGAATTCCTATATTCATATGGAGTAACTAAAGTACAAACAATAGTTTGTTTAGTTTTTGCTCACAATTTTTATCATGCACAATTGGGTCACATTACTTCTTAAATCAGAGCAATTTTGATGCATATTATTATATACACAAGACATTCAGTACTCTTAAGAATTTATAGAATCCAGCACAATTTAGTCTTTGATTTTTACGTGTATAACACTCAATGCTAGTTATTTGTAAAGGATATTAGATTAAGCAAAAATGTTGTGAGACCATATGCATTTATTTAATAGAGCTATGTGTGTGTGTGCATATATATATATAAACATACCACTGATGCCCAAATACATTATGTACAGTACTTTACTCTCCACTGGCTCTATTAAATAAATATAAATTATATATATATTATATATATATAAAATATTTTAAGTTCTAGGGTGCATGTGCACAGCGTGCAGGTTTGTTACATATGCATACATGTGCCATGTTGGTGTGCCGTACCCATTACCTCATCATTTACATTAGGTATATCTCCTAATGCTATCCCTCACTCCTCCTCCCCACAATAGGCTCCAGGGTGTAATGTTCCCCTTCCTGTGTCCAAGTGTTCTCATTGTTCAGTTCCCACTTATGAGTGAGAACATGTGGTGTTTGGTTTTCTGTTCTTGCGATAGTTTGCTGAGAACTATGGTTTCCAACTTCATCCATGTTCCTACAAAGGTCATAAACTCATCCTTTTTTATGACTGCATAGTATTCCATAGTGTATATGTGCCAGATTTTCTTAATCCAGTCTGTCATTGATGGACATTTGGGTTGGTTCCAAGTCTTTGCTATTGTAAATAGTGCTGCAATAAACATACGTGTGCATGAGTCTTTATAGCAGCATGATTTATAATCCTTTGGGTATATACCCAGTAATGGATGGTTGAGTCAAATGGTATTTCTACCATTTGACAATTGAGGAATTGTCACAATGTTTGAACTAGTTTACAGTCCCACCAACTGTGTAAAAGTGTTCCTATTTCTCTACATCCTCTCCAGCACCTGTTGTTTCCTGACTTTAATGATCACCATTCTAACTGGTGTGAGATGGTATCTCATTGTGGTTTTGATTTGCATTTCTCTGATGGTGAGGGAGGATGAGCATTTTTTCATGTGTCTGTTGGCTCCATAAATGTCTTCTTTTGAGAAGTGTCTGTTCATATCCTTTGCCCACTTTTTGATGGGGTTATTTGTTTTTTCTTGTAAATTTGTTTGAGTTCTTTGTAGGTTCTGGACACTGGCCCTTTGTCAGATGAGTAGATTGCAAAAGTTTTCTCCCATTCTGTAGGTTGTGTGTTCACACTGATGGTAGTCTTTTGCTGTGCAGAAGCTCTTTAGTTTAATTAGATCCCATTTGTTAATTTTGGCTTTTGTTGCCATTGCTTTTGGTGTTTTAGACATGAATTCCTTGCCCATGCCTATGTCTTGAATGGTATTGCCTAGGTTTTCTTCTAGGGTTTTTATGGTTTTAGGTCTAACATTTAAGTCTTTAATCCATCTTGAATTAATTTTTATATAAGGTGTAAGGAAGGGATCCAGTTTCAGCTTTCTACCTATGGCTAGCCAGTTTTTCCAGCACCATTTATTAAATAGGGAATCCTTTCCCCATTTCTTATTTTTGTCAGGTTTGTCAAAGATCAGATGGTTGTAGATGTGTGGTATTATTTCTGAGGGCTCTGTTCTGTTCCTTTGGTCTACATCTCTGTTTTGGTACCAGTGCCATGCTGTTTTGGTTACTGTAGCCTTGTAGTATAGTTTGAAGTCATGTTTTTAGTGATTTTCATTATGTTTGCAGAACAATTTTATTTATCTTTCAAGGGGAAGTATTTACTTTCTTTTAGAAGATTGAATTCTGGTGATAAATTTGATATTACATTTAGCAAGTTGGGGAAAAAGAAATGGTGGTTATAAATGAGAAACAGGGTAAGTGTGAAAATGTGAACTGATGATGGGGCAGATGCAGTTGGAGATGGTGAGAAATGACCTGATCATCCTTCAAGAAACTGCATTTCCAAGTGTTATATGTGGGTTATAGTTAAGTGGCGTGATTTCCTAAGGGATGAGAAATTTTCAAAGCTATAAAATATTCATACTAATAGTAAAATAAATCTAATAAACTTCAAAACATGCATGTTTCTTGATAAAATCTAAGATGATTTTGTGTTGAAGTGCAATTACTTTCTCAAACATACCTAGGTTCTAGATTTTTTATGGATGCATCACAGGATTATAGAACTTCAACCTGGAAGTGGCTTAGACATCATTTTGTTAGGTTTCTTATTTTTGTAAGAACCCCAAACAAACATACCTGAAGTCAAGTTCTAAAGCTGAGTGTGAACATGGCATGATCCTAAAAGGGGGACAATCCTCTTGCATAGGCTTGTCACTAACAGAGACATGATACTGAGAAGTGAAAGGTGCATTTGTAATTTCCAAAGTATCAATGTTTCTGTGCTTCAGCTGAAATCACATTTACCATACATATCAAAAAGGAGAAGAAATATCTTAACAGGAAGAGTGTAAAAGAGCTCTTGCTTAAAAACAGTAACAATTGCTTTGGGAGGAATTGATGTACTTAACTGCCTTATAGGGTTTCAATAATTAAAATCTACAATAAAGAGGATATCAGCCTTAATGGGGTATTAAATGGGAATATAAATCAATTTAAATGGTGATAAATAGCACCTTATATTTTTGGTAACTTATTCCAAGAGTGTCAAACTATATTATCATTCATCTATTTTATTTGGTAACTGTAACCAGACTTTGATTGCATGTATCTCTACCTCAAATCCTAAATAATATATTTTAATTAATCATCCATATTTATAGGTTGGTTTCTGACTTTCCCAAGGTTAGCTTTGCTGCAGTTCTTTTAGTCCTGTTCATATACTGAATCTTGATAAATACATCCTAGAATCATTCTAAGATAATTGGTATTAAAAGGATATCCTGAACCATTAATATGACATTCGTTAATTTTAGATAAAAACTATTTTTAAAAATTGATTAGGGTAAAGAGGAGAACAATATAGTAGGAAGCATAGTACATTTAAAATCAGAATATTTGTATTGACCTATTACATATGTTATTTTGCAAAATAATTAATGTTTCCAAATATTTGTCTCCTGTAACAAAATAAGGATAGGAATGCTTGCTCAATATAGTAAAAAGAAGAAAAGAATTTCGTTCGTTCATTTTCAATGACAAACTGATCTTGAGCCAAAATTTTAAGAACAACTCTTTCTCGGCCGGGCGCGGTGGCTCAAGCCTGTAATCCCAGCACTTTGGGAGGCCGAGACGGGCGGATCATGAGGTCAGGAGATCGAGACCATCCTGGCTAACACTGTGAAACCCCGTCTCTACTAAAAAATGCAAAAAAAAAAAAAAAAAAAAAAAACTAGCCGGGCGAGGTGGCGGGCGCCTGTAGTCCCAGCTACTCGGGAGGCTGAGGCAGGAGAATGGCGTGAACCCGGGAGGCGGAGCTTGCAGTGAGCTGAGATCCGGCCACTGCACTCCAGCCCCAGCGACAGAGTGAGACTCTGTCTCAAAAAACAAACAAACAGAAAAAAACAACTCTTTCTCAAGAAAAAATAAAATCCATTGTAAGTTTGTTAATTAATCAAAAACTCATTGGAATGAGTTAGTGCATCTCTATTATCATACCCAAATTTTGCCCAAAATAGGAGATTAATGACTTTAACTATACAAAGTGTAAAATTTTCTGCCTGTCAAAAAATTAATTACCAAAAGACAAACTATGGTAGATAAAACAATATTTGCAAAGGATATGATTAGAGAAGTCAAACTTTTTAAAAAAATTAATATTCTTTAAATTTAAGACAAAATACTCAATGGCATTCAAGATGAAATAAATACAAATTAAAATACTAGAGCTCATTTTCATCTGTTAGTTTTGCAAAGATCAGTTTGATAGCACTTTGTGTTGGTCTCTGACTGAATAACAAAACACTCATACATTTCTTATAAGCATTCAAACTGCTACAAATTATCCAAAGGGAAATTGGGCAATGCATATTAATAATAAGATTATATTGACACTTAACTTTGCATTTCTACTTCTAAGATATTTGAACAAATGTTTACATGGTGACCCATGGCAGTATAGTTTATATCAGAAGACTGGAACCAATCATACATCTGATGAAGACATTGGTTGAATAAATTATGTTACATTCATACAATGGAATATTATGTAACCATTAAAATAAATACATACTGGTTGAAATAATCTTCCAAATATAGTATGTATAGTATTCTGCTATTTTAAACCATTTATGTTCCCCATTTTTCATTTTTGTAAAGTGAATGGTCATAATTTCTGTATGCACAGAATACTTAGGATGTTACAAAAACAAAAAAAATATGTTTGTCCCTGAGAGACAGGTAATCACAGTTGAAAGTGAGAAATCAACTGACAGTTTTTTGTAATGTTTCAATTTTATTTTTACTATACTCATTTTTTTCTGTCATAAAAATAGTTGATTTTTATACATTGCATTTAAAGTCAGTTCACAGTGATAATAGTCTCAGTAAATAGCATCTACCGAAGATACCTCCACATTTTATAGGAGAGTCTCCAGCTGTTCTTATATTTTTAGTGGCTTTTGAAATTTTAGAGGAATCCTCCATGATTTTTTTTTTCTAACTCTTAATCCACTGGATCCTGAGACATTTTAAGTTAACTTGGAGTTATCCAATAAGAAGTTAGATTTCATTTTTATATCAAAATAGTCACCTCTACTTTTCTGTCCTCAGTTCTTGTAATCTTTAAAATGCAGATAGCTGAACATGTGTTGTAAGCCTGGAATATCCCACAGTCTTAAACATGGGAGAAAGAACATATTAATTTAGTGCTATACTAGACAATGCAGGCTATCTGGTCATCATTTATTTATATACTTTTTAACAGCCCAAGGAAACAATTAGAACCATTCTGAAATTTGGGTCCATAGCCCATTGATTCATGTAGATGCTTTATATTTTGTATCTGTGTCCCATAGCTTTTTTAGTGAACAACTGGCCATTATTTAACAAACTAAGTAAAATCTCTTAGAGTTGTCTAGAACATAAGCACTATATAAATAATAGCTAATATTATTATTTTATTAATAGTAGGGTAGTTTATGTAACTTTTAAGAATTTCAATTACTCTAATGCAATATTTCAAAATACAAGTTGAATGAACAGTCACGTGAGAAAAGTAATCGCTCATTTGAAAAAAAGAGTAATCTATTTAAAAAATCTTTTAACAGTTTTCTCCACATTCCAACACAATTTTTTACCATGTATGGAAGCTTGGAAGATTTTGAACCTTTAAGAATCAATGTCAGTGCTGCAAGCTTGTGTTTACAATTTCAGTCTGTGAACCTCTGAGGCTGTGATTTTAAAATTACACCAATGTTTACTTCTCTGAAATATAAGAAACAGCCCTTCTACAGGATTGCTTTTATAAACAGTATTGCCTGTAGGTAGTGGGATAAATTATGGCCTAGAATTCTAAGGGGCAGCCCCATCCATCTGAATATGAACTGTTCATGCACAAAGACAGAATTTGGACCAATTCCCAACACAATTGATTCCAGCGGCTCACAGGGGCTAATCCTCTCCTATTTTAAAATGGGGTCATGCATTAGTTTTTAATTCTGGCAACCCCTCTTCGTAACTATGTAATTTGGATAATAATTTCTTTATCTTTACTCAGTTTCTTGGGGACTTGTAATTTATTTTATTACTTTTTACTATGTTAATTTTAATTGCATTTTATTTTTTGCAACTTTAAAAAATTTATGGATATGTAGTAAGTATATATATTTATGAATACGTGAGATATTTTGATACAGTTATACAGTGCATAACAATCACATCGAGGTGAATGGAGTATCCATCACTTCAAGCATTTATTTCTTTGTCTAAAATTTTCAATTATACTCTTTCTGTTATTTAAAAATGTACAATAAATTATGGTTGGTTATAGTCACTTTGTTTTGCTATTAAATACTAGATCTTACTCATTCTATCTATCTATTTATAAATGTTAATCAACCCAACTCTTCCCATCCTCAGCTACCTTTCTCAGTCTCTGGTAACCATTATTTTACTCTCTATCTTCATGAGTTTTATTCTTTTAATTTTTAGCTCCTACAAATAAATGAGAACATGCAAAATGTGTCTGACTATGCCTGGCTCATTTCACTTAACATTATGTCCTCCCATTCCATCCATATTGTCGCAATGGACAGAATCTTACTCTTTTTTATGGGTGAATAGTAGTCCACTGTGTAAATGTACCACATTTTCATTATCCATTCATCTGTGGACGGACACTTAGGTTGCTTCCAAATCTTAGATGTTGTGAACAGTGCTGCAGTAAACATGGGAGTGCATATATCTCTTTGGTATATTGATTTCCTTTCTTGTGAATATATACCTAGCAGTGGGATTGCTGGATCATGTGGTAGCTAAATTTATAGTTTTTTGAGGAACCTCCATTCTCTTCTTCATGGTGGCTGTATTTATTTACATTCTCACCAACAATGTGTAAGGGTTTTCTTTTCTCCACTTGCTTGCCAGCATTTGTTGTTGTTTGTCTTTTGAATAAAAGCCATTTTAACTGAGGTGAGATAATATCTCCTTGCAGTTTGGATTTGCGTTTTTCTGGTGGCCAATGATGTTGAGCACGTTTTCATATTTCTGTTTGCCATTTGTATGTCTTCTTCTGAATCTACTCAGATCTTTTGCCCATTTTTAGTGGGATTATTAGATTTTTTCCTATAGAGTTGTATATTCTGAATATTAACCCATTGTCAGATAGACAGTTTGCAAATACTTTTTTCTGTTCTGTGTATTGTCTATTCACTTATTTGATTGTTTCTTTTGCTATGTAGAAGCTTTTTAACTTGACATGAAAAGTCTGTCCATTCTCCAATATATGTTCTTGGCACTGTCGTCAAAAATGAGTTTACTTAGGTGTGTGAATTTATTTCTAGTTTCTTTATTTTGTTCCATTGGTCTATGTGTCTTTTTATGCTAGTACCTATCACATTTTGGCTACTACAGCTCTATAGTATACTTTGAAGTCGGGTAATGTGATTTCTCTAGTTCTGTTCTTTTTGCTTAAGATGGCTTTAATTATTCTTTGTCTTTTGTGGTGCATATATATTTTAGGATTACTTTTTCTATTTCTGTGATGAATGTCGTTGGTACTTTCATAGGGATTGCATTGAATCTGTAGATTGCTTTGGATAGTATGAACATTTTTAATAATATTGATAATTCCACTCCTAAACATGGAATACATTTTCATATTTTATGTCCTCTTTAATTTCCTGCATCAATGTTTTACTTTTTATTGTCAAGACTCACTTCTTCGGTTAATTCTTGGGTATTTATGTTTATTTGTAGCTATTGCAAATGGTATAACTTTGTTGATTTCTTTCTAACATCATTCACTGTTGTCATATAGAAATGCTACTGATTTTTGTCTGTTGATTTTGTATCCTGCAACTTTACTGAATTTGTTTATCAGTTCTAATAGTTTGCTGAAGGAGGTTTTTCTAAATATGAGATCATATTGACTGCAATCAAGAATAATTTGGCTTATTCCTTTCTAAATTAGATGTCGTTTATTTCTTTCTCTCATCTGATTGTTCTAGCTAGGACTTCCAGTGCCATGTTGAATACCAGTGGAGACAATGGGCAACCTTATCTTTTTTCCAGGTGTTAGAGGAAAGTTTTTAAGTTTTTCTCCATTCAGTTTGATAATACATTCCTTCTGTACCCAGTTTTTAAGGTGCTTTTCTTCATGAAGAGATGTTGAATTTTATCAAATGCTTATTCAGCATTAATTGAAATGGCCATATGGTTCTTGTCCTTTATTCTGTTGAGATAATGTATCAAATTGACTGATTTGAGTATATTGGACCATCCTTGCATCCCTGGAATAATCCCACTTGATTTGATGAATGATCTTTTTAATGGTTATTGAATTTTGTTTGCTAGTATTTTTTTGAAAATTTTTTGCATCAACATTCACCAGTTATACTGGCCTGCAGTTTTCTTTTGTTGTGTGTCTTTGTCTGGTTTTGGTATCAGAGTAATACTGGCATCATAGAATAAGTTTGGAAGTATTCCCTACTCGGTTATTTTTTGGAAGGGTTTGAGTAGGAATGGTATTAGCTTGTTTTTAAAAATGTTTGGTAGAATTCATCGGTGAAGCTATTGAGTCCTGGGCTTTTCTTAGCTGAGAGACTTTTAAATATAGTTTTTATCCCATTACTTGATGATGGTCTATCTGGGTTTTCTATTTTTTATCATGGTTCAATCTTGGTAGTTTATGTGTATCTAGGACTTTATCCATTTCTATTAGGTTTTCCAATTTATGTGCATACAGTTGTTCATAGTAGTCTCTAATGATCCTGGGAATTTCTGAATTTTCCATTATAATATCTCCTTTTTCATATCTGATTTTTACTTATTTGTGTCTTCTCTCTTTTCTTAGTCTGGCTACACATTTGTTGATTTTGTTTATTTTATTTTATTTTTTTTTTCAAAAAATCAACTTTGCATTTCATTGCTTTTTTTGTATTGTTTTTAGTTTCAATTTTATTTATTTCATTCAGCCACAACGTCTCAATGTAGTCTTATTTAGGTTGAATGTGCTTGGTATTC
Source organism: Rhinopithecus bieti (assembly GCF_001698545.2). Taxonomy (NCBI): domain Eukaryota; kingdom Metazoa; phylum Chordata; class Mammalia; order Primates; family Cercopithecidae; genus Rhinopithecus; species Rhinopithecus bieti. The sequence continues at coordinate 769,173 of NW_016813573.1, read as the reverse complement.
TATAACCCTCTCTACTTGAATATTGTTATTTTTCTCTGTGTTTGGAAAGTTCTCTATTATTATGTGTTTGAATAAATATTCTCTTCTGATCTTTCTCTCTACCTCCTCTTAAAGGTCAATAACTTAGATTTTCTCTTTTGGGGCTGTTTTCTAGATCCTGTAGGAATGATTTATTGTTTTTTATCCTTTGTTTCTGTCTCCTCTAGCTGTGTAATTTCAAATAGCTTGTCTACAAGCTTACTAATTCTTTCTTCTGCTTAATCAGTTTTGCTGTTGAGAGACTAATGAATTCTTCAGTGTGTTGATTGAATTTTTCAGCTCCAGAATTTCTGCTCGATTTTTAAAAATTATTTCTTGGTTACATTTATCTAATGGGATTTTGAATTCCTTCTCTATGTTATCTTGAATTTTGTTGAGCTTCTTCAAAGCAGATATTTCGAATTCTGTGTCAAAAGGTCACATATCTCTGTCAATCTAAGATTGATCACTGGGATTGGTCCCTTATTTAGTTTGTTTGGTGAAGTCATGTTTTCCTGGATGGTCTTGATGTTTGTGGATGTTTATCAATGTCTGCGCATTGAAGAGTTAAGTATTCACTGTAGGCTTCACAGTCTGGACTTATTTGTAGCCATCCTTCTTGGGAAGGCTTTCTAAATATTCAAAGGAAATTGAGAGTTGTGATCTAAATCTTTGGTCGCTGTAGCAACATCTGCCTTAGGCACCACCCCAAACCCAGTAACACTGTGACTCTTGCAGACTTGTAGACGTATCACCATGGTCTTCTCGAGTAAGATCTGGAAGAATTCCTTAGATTACTAGGCAGAGACTATTGTTCTCTTTCTTTACTTTCCCCCCAAAAAACGGAGCCTGTTTTTCCATGCTGAGCTGTGAGAGAAGTGACAAAAGCACCCCTATGGCTGCCACCACTGGGACTGTGGTGGGTCACACCCAAAATCAATACAGCACTGAGTCTTGCCCAAGACCTGTGATTTTAACTGGCTACTGCTGACATTCACTCATGGCCCATGGTCTCTTCAGTCAGCAGGTGGCAAATCCAGCCAGGCATGTGTCTTTCCCTTCCGGGTGGTGAGATTCCCCTCCTGGCCAAGGATGGGATCAGAAATGCCATCTAGAAGCCTGGAGTTGGGAAACTTAAGAGTCTGACTGTTGCTCTACTCTACTGTGACTGAGCTGGCACCCAAGCCTCAAGACAAGGTTCTTCCCACCCTTTTCTATCTTTTCCTCATGCAGAAGTAGTCTCTCCCTATGGCCACCATAGCTGGGAATGCACTGGGTCCTACCTGAAGTCAGCACAACCATGGGTCTCACCCAGACCCACAGAAAGTACTGCCTGGGTACCACTGATGTTTATTCAAGCGCTCTTTAATCAGCAGGTGGTGAATGCTGCCAGGACTAGGTCCTTCCCTTCAAGGCAGTGGGTTCCCTTCTGGACTAAAGTGTATCTCGAAATGTCATCAAGGAGCTAAGGTCTGGAATGGGGGGACCTCAGGACTCTGCCTGGTGCCCTATCCTACTGTGGCTGAGTGAGTATCTGAGTTGCAAGACAAAGTCCTCCTTACTCTCCTTTTTTTCCTCCTAGAGCAGAAAGAAGGAGTCTCTCCCCTGGAATGGTGAGCTGCACTACCTGGAGTTGCAGGAGGGGTGATGCAAGCACTCTCTTGTCTGACCCAGCTAGTTTCTCCCTAGGTCACAGGCACCCAAGTTCACTCATTCTAAGTTCATCACAGCACCCGGACTTTGCCCAGGAATTGCATTCCTTGTGGCCTCGACCATCTTTCAAGTTTATTTAGGACCATAGACTGATTTAGCCCATCATGATGGGGCTAGTTGTAACTCAGGTTCTGACATCTGTGATGGAAGGTTCCCCTGTGGTTAGGACTGATCTAAATGCTTCCTCTGTGGGTGCCATCTGAATTCTCCCCCATGTTGCTGTCTGCTGTGACAGGGCAGCACTGAGTTCCAATGCAAATGCCCACAATCACAGCACTTGTTCTCTGCCAAAGGCACAGGTTCCCTCTGTACCACATGGTCACTGCTAGGGGGCTGGGGGAGGGGTATTGTCAGCAATTCAAGACTGTCTTTCCTATCCTCTTCAGTGCCTCTTTCCTTGATAGGATGTTAAAACCAGGTATTGTGATTGCACACCTGAGTTTTGATTCTTCTGTAGGTGCTTTTCTGTGTGGATAGTTCTTCAATTTGGGGTCCCCGTAGTGGGGACCATCACTGGAGGGTTCTATTCAGCCATCTCGCTTCACCTCCATTGGGTGACACTGCAATGATAGTTACTAACAAAGCAAAGTGATGAAAGGACACATAAAATAACTTTACAGTTTTTGAAAGCCTTAGCTTATTCTATTTAGTTATAAATTCGTACTAGACATATATTTTATATGAAATATATTTTTAGTACTACTGAAATAAACATACACATAAAATTAACTCTAACTCTTTTATAGATTGTATAATTACTAAATAATTTTAGGTACAATACTTGTGTTAAGAACTTAAGAACCACTCCACCAAATCAGTTTTTAATAAAGAAATATCATTGCTGTCAACAATATTTGTAGGATTTTTATATTTAACTTTGAAAATAAAAGATCTTGAAACTCTATAAAGTACCAGTAGTTTTTTAAAAAACAAGCTAATGTCACCTCATAATGTGAGTGTCCTATAAAAGTTTAAATAATCTAACAGGATCTTCTATGAGAGGCTGACAGTCAACCTCTTGCAAAGGCCTCGATATTATCACACACATGAGCAGGATGAAGGAGATACTCTCTCACTAAGACTTTTTTGCAATATGGCAAAGTAAATATCTGTAGATAATGCATGCAAACACACCTAAAATTGCATTTCAAATGAGCTAAAAGAAGTTTAGAGACCAAATCCACCAATTAGGAAAGGCTTTTTGAAGTATTTCACCACTCCTTGGAGATTAAACATGTAGCAAAATACCCTGGTGTTAGATACCAGTGCTAAAACAATACAGGTGGAATTTCTTTTTTTAATATGTTTACTGTTCTTCAGTGTGCTCTTAGAAGAAAGTCACAGATAATTTCCTTGGCCACAGTATGCATCTTTAATGACTCTTGTAAGTTTGCCTCATAAACACATCTGCAGGATCAGTTTGAATTGTCTGCTTAGAGTAAAGGTACACATTTCACAAACTACCACTTCATAAAAGAACTTTTCCCATTCACGGATATCGCAAATGCCCAGGAATGTGATTACAGCTTCACTCTTTGAGACAGTACCAGACATTCCAAGTTATCTAAGGGCAGGACTATATAAAGCAATCTTCCTTCTAAATGTTTATTATGAAGATACTTTTAAATAATTTTAAAATCTAAAATGTGCTACCATATACAATTAACCATTTTCATTTTCTGAATACTTGTCTAATAAACATATAACAGTGATGTTCAAATACTGCACTCTTTACCTTTCAGCTTCTTCCAGAACCTTTTAAAGAGATATATTTCCCATTTTGACTTTTAAAAGTATTTC
>NW_016813573.1:719368-762620 GCF_001698545.2 Rhinopithecus bieti | reverse complement strand
CTTTCTAATAATTTGCTTATGAAGCCAATTTTCTACAAATTGAATAAAATTACTCATTTTCTTATTCTAAAAGTGAAATCATTAATGCAAATTGATTATGTACTGATCTTCTTAGATTCAAAATAGAAAAGAAAAATTCTCTATTGTTTAACACAAAGGCTCGACATAATTCGCAAGCTCCTTTTGTTCTTTACAGGCAGTGACTTTAGCAACAATTAGTGTGGAGCTGTCAGTGAATCTGAACAACTGTCTGAAAAATGTATTTTTAATTGTCATTATGTGTACAATGATCACATTAGGGGAATGCTTTCATAGTTTTTAAGAAATTGGCTTTGGTAGTTAAAATAAAACATGAAACACATCAGATTCAATAAACAAACCTACATCCTATTGTCCTTTATGTTGTATCTTTTTGGATGCACAGTGAATGACACTAAAGGAAGAAGAAACAACTCGGTTGAATGGGCGAAACTCATAATGTAAATTCACATAACACAAGTGATGCACATTTAGCTATACATAAGGAAGTTCCTCTAGGAATTTCTATGCACTCTTGGCTATACTGTTTTCTTCATCCTTCCAAATCTTTCCACAATTGCAGTAAATTTAGACCATATTTGTAGGCCATCAAATTCATTTTTTTGCAGAGTTATTTCATTATTCCATATTACCTTTTCTAAAGACTGATGCATTTGTTGTCTCTATCTTTCACATTTTTTGCAAAAGAATTTTAATATAGAATAAAGTGTAATAGAAAACAAAGGCATGCAGACTTTTCTTGTTTATTTTAACTATGAATTGCTATTTTCTATTATTGTGTGGTAAAATTCTGTATTTTATTTCTTAATGGTTAGGATTTAATGGATGAAAGTCACAGGCTAATTGGAATATAAAGGTGATGAATGGTTGTGATGGTAAGGTGAAAGTCAGGCCATAAACAGTATCTTTTTAATCATCACTATCTTCCCTGAAGATTTTCCAATTTGGCATGTTGTATTCTCTAATAAAAAGGATATTGCAATAGAAGTCAAGAGACTATTTATTCTTCTGTCAATTTATTGTGAGATATTACCTGTCCATATGCATATATTCTCAGGTTTAATGACCTAACTCTTAACAAGAAAATAATAGCTCAATCCCTAAGGTGTCCTAAGAATTAAGCACCTCCAAAGTATGCCAGGTTATTGGACATACAGTGAAATAAAAAAGGCCAAGTAACCTGTGTAAAAAGAATCAGTAGAAGCAATGTGTCACACTGTGGATTTCCCTGTCCCTTATGTTGTAGGAGGAAAAGAAAATAGTTTTTTTTTTTTTTAAACTAATACCATCCAATTAAGCTATTGAATCATCTGGAAGAGTACTTCGGGAGGCAGGAGATGACAGGTTGTCAGTGAAATATCAAAGTTAAATAATCACATGGATAATTTATCTTGTACTCAATTGTTTGTCTTCTGGGACAACCGCTCTTCTGCCAGTGTATTTATGGTATGGCAACAGAAAATCCAGTTGCTACATTTGTGACTCTCTATACATTCTTATTTCCCTTTCATAAAATGGAGCTCTTTATTTATAGCAGAGGTTCAATATCTGTTTAGTAAAAGAACACATTAATTATTTGAATCAATCAGTAGTTGGAATGTTTCATAACAGTGAGTGATGAACTTTTTTTTCTGCTCCAGTTTAATGAATATAGCAGAAAGTCTTAAAATGGCCACTAATATTCAAGGGTAATTTCCTTCCTTCTTTCTTTCCTTCCTTCATTCTCTCTCTACTTTCCTCCCTCTTTTCCTCCCTTCCTTTATTCTTTTGTTTCTTTCCTTTTTTTAAACGTCTTCAAAACTCTTTCATCTTAAGAGCCTGGTAGAGATTTGTATGTCAGAAGTTTCTAGGAAAATCAAGTTCATCTTCTAGGTAAGGTATATACCACCATGATGGTTAAACAAGAAAACAGATATGAAAGTGAGAAGATTTTTGAATTAATACGGCTGATGAAATGTTTCTTGGAAGCATAGAAACAAGAGGTTATGAAACCTACTGATAAGGCACAAAAGAAATATTCTGCAGGAAAATTAGCAGAGTCTGAGAATTAGTTTTATGATACCATGACATTTCAGAGTAAAAATAGTGCAGCACCAGTTTTTCAGCTTCATCTTAGCCATATTCTAACATTCAATATTCCTCAGTTCCTACCATCCATTGAGTTATTCAAACTGACAGGATTTTTTACACCCTGATTATAAGGTTTATGCTTTACCTCACACACATTCATTTTGCAAGTCCAGCTTAAACATCATTTTCTTCAAAATGTGAATTGCTATTCCTCCTCATTGCTCAAACCAATCTACATTAGTTCCTCAATATTTTTATAGTATCATATACATGTTTATAAAATGCCATAATTATAATTACATATTAATTTTTGCAACCTATCTCTGCACTATCTTGTAAAATCCATGAAGGCAGGAACCATGTCTATTTTGTTAATTCCCATATCCTCAGTACCTGGCAAAAATTTTCTCACATTGGAGACTGTCTTTATATATATAGGGAAGGAAGAGAAGAAGGGAGGAAATTCCTTGTATCACCATATAAACATTGTAAAATAAGTTATATATTTGTCATTGAGTACAGAAAAATAAAGAAAATTTTGGCTTTAATGTAACCACAGATTTTATGGTAAAACATTTGTGAAACATATGGATCATTTACATAATTAAATAATTGTTATAGTTTCAAGTAAAATTTAGTAATTCCAAGAAAAGAGATGACAAATACACACTTAAGAGTTGTTCTTAGCTTTCACTCATAGATGCACATTATGTTTTGCTTTTAAAAACAATTCCCCCAAGGATCCCACCAAAAATGGTGATATTCATATGTACAGATTGAATAGAAGATATTTTATTCTTTCTACATTGTTGAGTCAAGAGAACTGGGCTCTAGTTCTAATGCTATCTTCCATGACTATGTGACTTTGGGCAGGAAAAGTTTATATCCACATCAGTTCTTCCAACAGTAAAACAAAATGGCTGAGCTCCTAAGCTTTCAGTTCTACATATTTTTCTTTTTGAAGTTTGCGATAACAACCCTTTGATATTCTAAAAGACACAGTGAAGCATCACAACTTCCTCTACAGCTTATCATCTCCATGGATCACAACTTCCTCTACAGCTTATCATCTCCATGGATCACAACTTCCTCTACAGCTTATCATCTCCATGGATCACAACTTCCTCTACAGCTTATCATCTCCATGGATCACAACTTCCTCTACAGCTTATCATCTCCATGGATCACAACTTCCTCTACAGCAAATCCGTCTCCATGGATAAAACAGGGGGGTACACTCATATTTTAAGATGCTATTATAATAGAACCTTGGGAGGATCAAAGGAGAATTTAGAATCTCCTAATTTATTTCCTTATCTCAGGTGAGGAAATTTAAATCAAAGAAGGTACATGCTCGGCTTCATACAATGAAGGCACAGCAAGCCTGAGACTGAGACATACGGACATTGACTTCCTTTCCAGTGTGGTGCTCCATACTCAGTCCTGCCTGCTATAAATGATGATGCTCTAAATTTTGCTGTGGACAGTTAACTTTTTAAGGTAAAATGAATTTTAGTCTTTTAAAGTCATATGAGTAGAAGGAATTATTATGAAATACCTTTGAAGGATGAAAGAGAGCATAATGAGTATGTAAAAAGATATTGAAATTAGTAGTAATCATGAAATGCACCCAAATTTATTATACTTGTCCCAAAATTAATTACTTAAAGTTGATTAGGTTAAAAGCAGAAGTATGTAATTTGTGGATTTAACACTTCTCCATTAATCAGATGGAATATTAATTACCCATTTCTATATTTCTATTTCCATAAATTGCATATATATGCTACATCTAATTATATTTATTGAAACAATTAAATTCTCCTTTTTACCTAAATTATGCATATTTAAATACTACTATGAAAAGTATATTTCTTTCTCATTAGCTTGACTTCCTGAGGTTATTTTGGTTGTGTTTTGAGTTTCATTATCATTACTCTTTACATATTTATAATGTATTAATGGTTGCTTTCAGTTTCATTAAACTTCATTATATAATTCAAAATTTTAAGTATTATAACTTACAATAGTACATAAGTGTTTTCTGTGAAATACCTCATAATGCTTTCCTATTTATTGCCTTACATTCTTCATCTGTTCCTGTCTTAGCCAAGCAAATAATGTTCGCTATTCTGAATAAATTTGAATAAAGCAACTCATTAAAACGTGTCTGAATGCTTGAATTTAATGAACATTATTAGTCTTTATAATATTCTTAAAATAATAAAACAGCCCTCAAAACTAAAGTGCTGTGGCCTACTTTCAAAGCAACATTAGATTAGATTCTCGTTCTATAAACCCTGTTGACATTTTCTATTTTCTCCTTAAAATAAAAGCTGTTTGGATTGATTTGAAAGAATGAATTATCCACTTTCTTGTAAATCCTGCTTCCCGGTGACTGTTCATTGGCAAGTTTGTTATAAATGGGTCAGTAACATGAGCCCCTACACAAAAGAAAACAGATATACCAATTTTACCCCAGTCCACACAAAAGTCAAATTTTACCTCAACACTTTAGTGTAAAACGCAGGATTTTTCAGAATGTAGTTCAAATCATCATTTCTGAGGAAACCATTTTTGACAGATTTCATAGGTCTTTGCTACTGCTGCTTAGCTGTGGTTCCCAGACTTGAGGTTCTCTTTCCAGGTGGTTCTGTTTCTGCACAAGGGGTTGACTTGTGAGGGATCTCATTGAAGTTTTGTCAACCTACCTGTAGGAAGAATTTTTTTTTTTACTCTTTTCAAAAGAAGATAAAAATAACATGCAGAAAATTTGAGAACTTCCAATAAGGTAATCAGAAAGATTATTCTTTCATCCAAATGCTCTTACCTTTAATATTACAAAATGTCATAAAAATATCATACAGTTAGCTGAAAATGAGATTGGCCATTCTCTAAAATTGCAGAAGCTATTATATCCAAATGAGGTACATAATCAATAGTCAGGATTTTTTGTAAATCTATTTTATATATCCTGCATTTTCAAACTGTGATGTCACAATGGTTGGGAAGTGGGATATCGCTCTTGACTATAGGCACTAACAAAAAATGACTACTATTTACTGAACACATAGTTTATGTTACCTTAAATGAAAATTGTGTTAATTGAAATATTATTTTTAAATTCTTGCAACCAAATGTTATTATTATCATCAATTTACAAACTTAAAAAAAAAAACTGAGCCTCAGGAATATTAAATGACTTACCTAAATTCACATTGTTTGTAAATGGTAATGCTGGTATAAATTCATTCACTTGTTTTAATATTCATTGAACGCATACTCTGAATCAGGCAATGTAGTACACATAGGCTGCATGGTGGTTAAGAATATGACAAAGTTCCTACTGTCATCACAGTTACATTGTAATGGGAGACAGTTACAATAAATATGTCAAAAAGCAGTTTGATTAAATGTAAGAAAAATGAATATGAATTTCATTCATTGTAAACAGCTATGAAGAAAATAAAACATGGAAATGGGATAAGAGTGCCTGGGTGTAAGTTAGAAAAGGCTATTAAGGAAAGTCTATTGAGGAGTGGACGCTTGAGCTGAGACAAATAATGAGAAGGCTGAGAGCAGATGAAAATGTAAGAAGAGTTTTTCAGGGAGAAAAAAAAGCCTGAAAAACTTTCCTGAGGCATAAATGAGCTTAATGGGTTTGAGGGGCAGGAAGAAGGTACACTTGGAGCTTAGTGAACAAGGGAGAGATATGCAGCAAGAACTGTAAAGTCAATGTGTTTCTACATGATCAACTGAATTTGAAAACCTAGGAGTACTGCTTAAACTAACAAAATGCTGTTGCTGGTCATATGTAAAGGTACTACTGCTGAGTTGGATAGGCATTCTTAATTACTTTTGCAGTAGAGGGATAAGCACAACACACATATTTTGGCTTACTCTGGAACACTTTCCTTTGTGTAAAGCTGACTATGCCTGCCATTAAAATAAACCGATCCAGAGAAAAGTCAGTGTTTCATCCACCAAAGCATGTGACAATGGATATTTTTATTAAAGGAAGAATGGCCAGCCTCTCCAAATATGTCACTTTTAAGAATTAAAAAAAACAGTATTAGTAATTATATTGGGACAAGAGGTGCACAATGTGGATTGTCACAGGCAAAACAGAATGTAAGAGCACCCTAAGGGAACATATGTTGAAAATTGGGAAGGAAATACATACCTTTGGCCAGGGTGGTGGCTCATATCTGTAATCCCAGCTACTGGGGAGGCTGAGGCTGGGGCATCCTCAGAGCCCAGGTGTTCAAGGTTACAGTGAGCTATGAAGTCATCACTGTACTCCAGCCTGAGTGACAAAGAAGGCCCTGTCTCTAAAACGGAAAACAAAACCACAAACCAAAAACATATCTCAGAGTAACAAAGATGTCATGCTGTTTAGTTTTTATTCAAAAATATTATCTCTTATCTACTCAACTAGTTCTGTTTATAATAAAAGCTTGAACAAAAATCATTAACTGTGTCTGAAGAACTTGTACGAGGAAAACCTCAATGAAAGTGAATACAGAGCCATAATGGTGCTTAAAATCTATCCTACCGTGCTTTAACCCTGGCCATTATCTTTCACCTAAATTCTGCTAAATGTCTCCTGAATACTTTCACCTTTCTCACTTATCCCTCCCCTATCCAGTCTCTCACACTGTCGGTAGCCCAGTGCTGTTTCTCAAAAATTTGCTCATAGCATTTCTTGGTTTGAAATGCTTCAAGAATTCCCTCAATACTTCATTTTTCTCATTTTTTTTTTTACTATTTATTGAAATTGATTTATTGATAACGTTTTATCCTATTTGCTGCTCTCTCTTTCTGCCTCCTGTTTTCACCTCCCTTCCCCCTTTCCCTCGTCTCTCTCTCTCCTGTTACCTACACACACAATTGTTTTTCTGAACAATTTAAGAGTAAGTTACGTACATTATGGCTCTTTACCCATACTTTTGTGTGTATTTCTTTCATCATTTTTCCATCTTCTATCTCCTGATACTTTCTATAGCCAAACTTACACCTCTCCTCTCTCCACCTACAAACACACATACATCCCTACACTGTAGTCTTGCTATGTTAACCAATAGTAGTGGCATCATCCAAAATTTATTAGAGAAGCAGAATCTAGGGCACACTGCCCAATCTTGTTGGGTACAAAACTTTCAGAAAATTGACACCTCTGTGGTATTTAACATTTTCATTCAAATCCATAGAATAGCTCTCTGTTTATTCAGGCCACTTTTGCATATTTCTGGTATCTTATATAATTTTCTGACTACAGTTCTTCAACAAATATTGTTAGACTTATCCTTAGATATTGTGATGTTCTTCAACATATATTGTAGATTTATTCCTAGATATTGTGAAATATATGCCATTTTTGAAAATAGAACCTCTTTTATTGCTTTTTATAATTAATTATTGCCATTTTATAAGACTATTATTGATATTTTAAATACTGAGTTAAGGTCAGAATCCTACTGAATTCTGACCTGTCAAATAAGAATCTGCATTAAAAAAAAAAATCCTCAGGTAATTTATAGCTAAAGTTTGAGAAAGTCTGGTAGAAGTTTTAAAGCTCCCCAGGTGATTCTAATGGTCCGACAAGTTTGAGAAATGCTGCTTTAGGAGTACTCGACTCTTACTTAATTGAATTCTTGATTTTTCTTACACTGGGTATCTCATATCTGACATTTCTTCTGCTTGAACCCTCTTTCCCTGTGGTTCCTAAGGACCCCTTCATGTTGCTGACTCAATCCATCCTCCAGATAGGAGATTCTACTAGGATACTGTTCTTTTTTTTAACTTTTAGGTTCAGGGGTACATGTATATGTTTGTTATTTTGGTAAATTGCATGTTGCTGGTGTTTGGTGTACAGATTATTTCATCACCAATGTAATAAACACAGTACCCGATATGCAGTTTTTTGATCCTCATCCTCCTCTCACTTACAAGTAAGTACATGTGGCATTTGGTTTTCTGTTCCCGTGTTAGTTCACGTAGGATAGCTCCATCCGTGTTGCTGCAAACAACATGATCTCCTCCTTTCTGATGGTTGCATGGTATTCTATGGTGTATATGTACCACATTTTCTTTATTTGGCCTACTGTTGATGGACATTTAGGTTGATTCCGTGTCTTTGCTATTGTGAATAGTGCTGTGATGAACACATGTGTGCATCTGTCTTTATGGTAGAATGATTTATGTTCCTTTGGGTATATAACCAGTAATGGGATTGCTGGGTTGAACGATGATTCTGGTTTTTTTCCTTTTGTGGGGTAGGGGGGACAGAGTCTCACTATCACCCAGCTGGAGTGCAGTGGCATGATCTCGGCTCATCGCAACCTCTGCCTCCGGGTTCAAGTGATTCTCCTGCCTCCGACTCCCGAGTAGCTGGGATTACAGGCTCCTGCCACCACGCCCAGCTAATTTTTGTGATTTTAGTAGAGACACGGTTTCAACATGTTGGCCAGGCTGGTCTCGAACTCCTGACCTCAGTTGATTGACCCGCCCTGGGCACCGAAAGGCCGGGATTACAGGCGTGAGCCACTGTGTCCAGCCCGTGATTCCATTTTAAGTTCTTTCAGAAATCACCAAACTGCTTTCCACAATGGCTGAGCTAATTTACATTCCCACCGGTAGCATATAAATGTTTTCTTTCCCCACAACTTCGCCAGTATCTGTTATTTTTTGATTTTTTACTAATAGCCATTCTGACTGGTGTAAGATGGCATTTCATTGTGGTTTTGATTTTCATTTCTCTTATGATTTGTGATTTTCAACTTTTTTCATACGCTTGTTGGCCACGTGTATGTCCTCTTTTGAAAAATGTCTTTTCATGTCCATTGCCTACTTTTTAGTGGGGTTATTTGTTTCTTGCTTATAAACTTTTTTAAGTTTCTTATAGATTCTGGGCAGTAGACCTCCATCAAATGCACAGTTTGCAAATACTTCCTTTCATTCTGTAAATTGTCTGTTCACTCCAATGATAGTTTATTTTGCTGTGCAGAAGGTCTTTAATTAGGTTCCATTTGTCAATTTTTGTTTTGGTTGCAGTTGCTTTTGTTGACTTTATCATTAAATCTTTGCCAGCTCCTATGTTCAGAATGGTATTTCCTAAGTTTTCTTCCAGAGTTTGTATAGTTTTAGATTTTACATTTAACTCTTTAATCCATCTTGAGGTGATTTTTGTATATGGTGTTAGGAAGGGGTCTAGCTTCAATCTTCTGCATATGGCTAGAAAGTAATCTCAGCATCATTTATTGAATAGAGAGTCTTTTCCTCATTGATTGTTTTTGTCAACTTTGTCAAAGATCAGATGGTTGTGTGTGTGTGGAATTATTTCTGGGCTCCCCATTCTGTTCCACTGGTCTAGGTGTCTGTTTTGGTATCAGTAACATAATCGTGTAGATTATTTCAGGCTTGACTACTGTTAGTTTTCCTATTAGTCTGTATTTTCTGTATTGTAACTGTCATTACAATTGATTGTGATGATTGCTTTTAATTTTACTATGTATTCTTTGTTTTAATTATGAATTGGATAAAAAATAAAATACTTTACCAGAAATCCGTAATTTATTTAATATTTAATATATAAAGGTTTTGGTTTGTTATATTTCCTTCAATTCTTTTGTTTTATTTTGTGTTTTTCTTTTCCCTAGAATTCATGGCAGCTAAAATTGTTTTGCTTTTAAAACAAAATATAGCAGAAGCATTTTTCTCTCAACCCATTCTTTTCCCTTCATCCTTTCACAAAGGTAACTATTTTCAGATGTTAGTTTGTCTTTCCTTTCATCTGCAGCCATTTTTAATGTTTATCTTAAATGATATACAGTATTGATTTTTAGATTTATGTAATGTTTACTGCTGGTGTCATTTGCTTGTCATTTCAGTTGATATAATATTAATAATATTTATCTATATTTAGATAAAGCATGTAGGTTTGTTCCATTAAAACTGCTATATAGGAATCCAATGTAGGAATGTACCATAATTTATCCATTTATTTACTGATGGGCATCTTTATTATCTGTTTGTACATACAATTCTATAATGAGATTCTTTGAAGATATTTGTACTTGCGTGTAGGCATTTTCTGTAGTAAATTTTCTATAGTAAATACACAAATTCTCTAAGGAATTCCTGCGTCTTCAATATTCCTAAAATTATAAGAAGTTGTTCATCAAAAGCTTGTAGGTATTAAAAGCACCATATGAATGCATTTCCCCACATTCTTGCCAATATTACTATTATTAGACTTAAAGTTTCTTCATATTTAAGAATTTCAATGTATATTTCATTGTTGAATTGATTTGTAGTAACCTGATTACTTGCAAGGCAGGACATTTTTAATATGCATTGCCCATTGGGTTTTCGTTTTTGTGTAATTTGTCTATTCAAATCCTTTGCCCCTTTTTCTATTAGTCTACTTATATCTTACTGATTTGATACACGTTTTGTATATTTTTAATAACTAAACCTAGTGATGGTAGGAATAGAAAATAATTTTTTATATATGTGACTTACCTTTAAAAATATTTTTGTTTGTTGATATTTGTCACAGAGAAGTTATAGTTTCGATGTTGCAAATTTATAAATTTCCTTCTTTGTGGATTATAGTTTTGTTCCTTCTTAAAATATTTTACATTTCAATAATATAAAGGTAATTTTATATACATTCTTATTCATATGAATAAGAATTGAAACATAATTTTCACATTTGGTCTTCAATACTTCAAAAAAGTATTGAAATATACTTTTCACATTTTGGTCTGAATCCATTAGGAAATATTTTTCTTTATTTTTTGAGACAAAAATCACCTCTATATTTTCTTACGTCTATGGAGAGTTCATTTTACCAATTCTGTTTACTAAATTATCAATTATTTCCTTCACTATATTTAGTGTTATCTCAATCCTCTGCCAAGTTTCCTATGTAAATTTTCCATGGTTGATATTTTATTCCATTGGTCTACTTGCTATGCTTGTGTATGTGTGTGTGTGTGTGTGTATATATATGTGTGTATATGTGTGTGTGTGTGTGTGTGTGTGTGTGTGTGTGGTGTGCAGGTTGTATCTCTGCTTTCCTCTTACTTCCGTCTTGCATAACCCATCTCTTCTTCAAATTTGTCCTGCAAGTTTGGGTATTTTAGATTCTTTCATGTAAATTGTAGATTCATTTCTCATAATAAACCCTGTTCAATACTTGACTTTTAAGAAATTAACAATTTTATGATAGTTATACCCAAGATCATGGGACAGGCTTCTATTTATTTGGCTCATTTTTACACCTTTCACATATATTTTATGAGATTAAATTTCTTGAACACATTTTGTTAGGTACTATAAAGAGTTGTTGCTTTTGAAAATGGGATCTCTTTTATTACATTTTAGAGTAAGTAGCTACTCTGTAGAAATACTATTGGTATTGCTATGGTAATCTTATAATCAACCCTCAACCAGATTCTTTTTAGTTCTAAAGATTGTCACTAGGTTCAATTAATTATCTGCACAAAATAAAATTTATTGTTTCCTTTTATTTCTTATCATTATAATTTGACCTTTATGTTAACAAGGACATACAACATAATTTTGAATAGATAGGATGGACTTCATTATCCACTTAAGAGACTGCTTCTAAACTTTACAGTGAAATATGAATTTTGTTGTAGCATTTTAGAAATTATCATCATAGAGTAAGGAAAATTTCATTTATATCTAATTTTCTAAGATGTTGAAAGTCACAGATGGCAGTCACATTTTACCAAGTGTTTATATTGCATTGATTGGAATAATCATATTATTTTTTTCTCCTCAATCAGTGAATGTGGTTAGATTCAATTACAGATTTTCTTCTCAAAATTGTACATTTAATAATACAATATTTAAAACATTCAGAAAACACCAAAATAATATAATAATAATATTACCAGATGGCAGCATTTTGCCATCTTTGCATCATTATGCTTTTCATTTTATAGAAAAACTATATCTTATAGATATGTCTTAAGCATCCTTTTTCTCTCCCCACTTCTCCAGTTCTGAATTTGTGATGCATCAATTACCAGTGTATTTTATACTTTCACTTCATGTATATGTATCCATACACAATATATTCATTTACATAAACCATATACTTTGCCCTGTTTTGACTTATCTTTTCTCCCTCGATATGCTGTTTTTATTCACATTTATATATATATATGCATATATATGTATATATACACTTTTTTCTTTGATTGTTTCACTCTATATTATTCCATTATGTGTTTAAGCCACTCTTTATTTTCTTTCTGGTAATAGTTTAATTATTTTATTTTTCTCCTATTATAAGCAGTACTGCCGTAAATAGCCTAACATAAGTTACCTTATTCACATATGTTAAGTTATTTTCAAGGATATATCTCTGGATACAGAATTTCCATCATGGAATACAGGCATCTTCAATTTTAACAAGTACTAACTTTATGCTCTCTGAAGTGGGTGTCCCAATTTTCAGTATTACCACCATTCCATAACAGTTCTAGTTCATCATGTTGATGGCAGTGCCTGTTGCCAACAGATTTAAGTTTTGCCAATTTAATGTCTGGTAAATATTATCTCCTTTTCATTTGGATTTCTCTGGTTTCTGTGGAGTGAGGCTTTGTGCTACAAACCCATGGAAGAACTAACTTTTGGTTTTAAATGGTAGAGAGACTTTTGCTTTCTCTCTTCCCAAAGAGAGATAGACACTTTTTAAAAAGTTCCCTTCTGCGTGTTTGTCCCATTCCTAGCTTACACTTAGTCTGATGGCATAGCCTTTGGGGACACAGCTGCAAACTAGGTTACTTCTGAGGCTCACTATCTTGGCTTTCTCAGCAAAAGTCACCAGGGTCGGCCGGGCGCAGTGACTCAAGCCTGTAATCCCAGCACTTTGAGAGGCCGAGACGGGCGGATCACAAGGTCAGGAGATCGAGACCATTCTGGCTAACACAGTGAAACCCCGTCTCTATTAAAAAAAAATACAAAAAACTAGCCGGGCGAGGTGGCGGGCACCTGTAGTCCCAGTTACTCGGGAGGCTGAGGCAGGAGAATGGCATAAACCCGGGAGGCGGAGCTTGCAGTGAGCTGAGATCCGGCCACTGCACTCCAGCCTGGGCGACAGAGAAAGACTCCGTCTCAAAAAGAAAAAAAAGTCACCAGGGTCCAGAAGATAGTCCAAAATAGGAGCCCCATTAGGAGAACAGTTGCCATTTTGATTTCCCACTCTCACTCTGATTTGGGCTTCTGAACATTTCTTACTTTATGGTCATCTTCATTCAATATTGTATTTGAAATATTTTTTTAAAACTTTATTTGGCATTTTTAATGTTTTCAGTGGGCCAACTGGAACTAATAGAATGAATAATTTTTTTGCCTTTCTTACTAAACTGTAATCTCTGCCAAGAAAGAATCTATATCTGCATTGTTTGTTATTCTGTATAGCACCCAACGCTGTTCCTGGCATATTATAAATAATCGATAATCATTTGGTGAAATAAAATCTGAAATTATTTGTGATGGCTAATACTGAGTGTCAACTTGATTGAATGGAAGGATCCAAAGTATTGATCCTGGGTGTGTCTGTGAGGGTGTTGCCAACGATTTACATTTCAATCAGTGGGCTGGGAAAGGCAGACCCACCGTTAGTCTGAGTGGGCACCATCTAATCAGCTGCCAGCATGGTTAGAATATAAAGCAGGCAGAAAAATGTGAAAAGGCCAGACTGGCCTAGCCTCCCAGCCTACATCTTTCTCCTGTGATGGATGCTTCCTGTTCTCAGACATCAGACTCCAAGTTCTTCAGTTTTGGGACTCAGACTCGCTATCCTTGGTCCTTAGCTTGCAGATGGCCTATTGTGGGGCCTTGTGTTCATGTGAGTTAATAATAAATTCCTATTTATACACATATACATATATCCATTCCATTAGTTCTGTCCCTCTACAGAACCCTGACTAATACGGATTTTGGTACCAGGAGTGGTTCTATAGGAACAGAATATTAAGGATAGAGTTCTTTCATTGGTTTTAGGGTTTCTGGAGTTGGCTGCTCAATATGATTAGACCCATAAATGGTAAGGACTCTACTTCTAATACCATGGAGAACACTGATAGTCTTTGGCATGAACTGTTTAGAAACTTATGCAAAATAAATGTATTTGACACTTCTGATTCACCACTTATGAGAGGCAAGAAATTTGTGACTCTATACATAATACCTTTGAGCATATGTGGAGAACCAAGGAACATAATGAAGTTAGTTGGTTGCTCCTAAGTTCAGTGGACAAAGTTATGAAAGAAAATGATGGACTCAGGGATTCTGTCTCCTGGCTTTAGATGCAGCCACTGAGCCTCAAAGCTGCTAACATTGCCTTGAGTGAGAGTCTTATCTCCTGTAGAGAAAAAGCTGAAATTGCAGAAAAATAGACACAAGCTCTTATCATGTGAGTGGCTGATCTGCAACGAAAGTTGCATGCACAGCCTCACCATTTGTCTACTGTGAAAGTGAGGGCATTGATTGGAAAAGAATGGGACCCTGAAACTTGAAATAGGTGTGCATGGAGGACCCTGATAACACTGGGGACACTTAGTTTATAAACTCTGATGAAACTTTTTTTTCTAGAAGAAACAACTTCCCCATCCCAGTAGTGGCAACATCCCCTCCCTGACCCATGCTGCCATCAGCCTTTCCAACCTTCTCTGAGGAGATAAACCCTGCACTTCCTGAGGCAACAGTGATGGCCTCCCCTGAGGCAGTTGCCAGGCAAGATAATGTTGATTCTCCTCAGGAGCCGCCCTCAACACCCCTGTTTGCTTCTAGACCTATAACTAGTCTAAAGTCCCAGTGGGCCCCTAGAGGGGAGGTTGAGCATGTGACCCATGAGGAGGTGTGCTACACTTGCAAAGAACTGCTTGAGTTTTCTAATTTACATAAACAGAAGTCTGTAGAACAGGCATAGGAATGGGTATTAAGGGTGTGGGATAATGGTGGAAGGAGCATAGCATTGGATCAGGCTGAATTTATTGACCTGGGCCCACTAAGTAGGGAGGGACTCTACATTTAATGTTGAAGCTCAGGGAGTTAAAAATAATTCTGATAGTTTATTTGCTTGGTTAGCTGAAATATGGATTAAAAGATGGACCACTGTGAGCAAGCTGGAAATGCCTGATCTCCCTTAGTTTAATGTACAGGCAGGGATCCAAAGGCTTAGGGAGATTGGGATGGTGGCATGGATTAATCATTTTAGACCTAATATCCCAGCTGGGAGAGTCTAGAAGATATACCCTTGACCAAAGTCTTGCAAAATAGATTTGTGAGCGCAGCACCTGCGTCTTTGAATAGCCCTGTAATTGCTCTTCTCCATATGTCAGATCTTACAGTGGAAACCAGAGTCACTCAACTACAAAATTTAAATACAGTGGGAATAATTGGACCCTGAAGCAGCAGAGGCCAAGTGGCAGCACTCAACCCTCAAAGGCAAGGTGGGCATAGCTATCATAATGGAAAGCAGAGGTAAAGCAACAATTAGAATAGTCACTCATGTAGAACTCTGGCATTGGCTAATTAATCATGGTGTTCCTAGAAGTGAAATTGATAGTAAACCTATAGCATTCCTACTTAATTTATATAAGCAGAATACTTCTAGGTCGAATGAACAAAATACTAATTTGAATTATAAAAGGAGAGAATCACGGCCCTTCAATCAATTTCCAGACTTGAGCCAGTTTACAGACCCAGAACCCCTTGAATGAAGGGGAGGCCGGGTACCCTTGGGAATGACCCCACTGTACTACCAATAATTTATGCTGTTAATCTTTTTCCCATCCCACCCCGTGGAGACCTCTGGCCTTTTACCAGGTACTGTGCATTGGGGAAAGGGAAATGATCAGACATTTTGGAGATTACTGGACACTGGCTCTGAGCTGACGTTGATTCCAGGGGACACAAAATGTCACAGTGGTCCTCCAGCTAAAGCAGGGACTTTGGAGGTCAAGAAATTAATGAAGTTTTAGCTCAGGTTTTACTTACAGTGGGTCCAGTGGGTCCCCAGACTCTTCCTGTGGTCATTTCCCCAGTCCTAGAATGCATAATTGGCATAGACATACTTAGCAGCTGGCAGAGCTCCCACATTGGCTCCCTGACTGGTTGGGTGAGGGTTATTATGATGGGAAAGGTCAAATGGAAGCCAGTAGAGCTGCCTCTACCTAGAAAAACAGTAAATGAAAAACAATATCACATCCCTGGAAGGATTGCGGGAATTACTACCACCATCAAGGGAAGATTCCCACCATATCCCATTCAACTTTCCCATTTGGTCTTAAAGAATGACAGTAGATTATCATAAGCTTAACCAAGTGATGACTTCAGTTGCAACTGCTGTACCAGATGTGGTTTCATTGCTTGAGAAAATTAACACATCTCCTGGTACCTGGTATGCAGTCATTGACTTGGCCAATGCCTTTTTCTCCATTCCTGTTCATAAGGCTCACCAGAAGCAATTTGCCTTCAGCTGGCAAAGCCAGCAATTACCTTTACTGTCCTACTTCAAGGGTATATGAACTCTCTGGCTTTGTGTCATAATCTTATTCGGAGAGAACTTGATTGTTTTTCACTTCTGCAAGATATCACACTGGTCCATTACATTGATGATATTATGCTAATTGGATTCAGTGAACAAAAAGTAGCAAATACACTGGACTTCCTGGTGAGACATTTGTGTGCCAGAGGATGGGAAATATATCTGACTAAAATTCAGGGATGTTCTACTTCAGTAAAATTTCTAGGGGTCCAGTGGTGTGGGGCCTGTTAAAACATTCCTTCTAAGGTGAAGGATAAGTCACTGCATTTGACCCCTCCTACAACCAAGAAAGAAGCACAATGCCTAGTGGGCCTATTTGGATTTTGGAGGTAACACATTCCTCATTTGGGTGTGTTACTCTGGCACATTTTTTGAATGACTCAAAAGGCTGGCAGTTTTGAGTGGAGTCCAGAACAGGAGAAGGCTCTGCAACAGGTCCAGGCTGCTGTGAAAGCTGCTCTGCCACTTGGGCCATATGACCCAACAGATCCAATGGTGCTGGAGGTGTCAGTGACAGATCCCTATCTGACTGTTGGGATGCTGTTTGGAGCCTTTGGCAAGCCCCCATCAGTGAATCACAGCAGAGGCCTCTAGAATTTTGGAGCAAGGCCCTGCCATCTTCTGTGGATAACTACTTTCCTTTCGAGAGACAGCTCTTGGCCTGTTCCTGGGCTTTGGTGGAAACTGAATGTTTAGCTATGGGTCATCAAGTCACCATGTGACTTGAACTGCCTATCATGAACCAGTGCTTTCTGATCCATCTGGCCATAAACTGGGGTGTGCACAGCAACATTCCATGATCAAATTGAAGTGGTATATATGTGATTGAGCTCAAGCAGGTGATGAAGGCACAAGTAAGTTACATGAGGAAGTGGCTCAAATGCCCAAGTAAGTTACATGAGGAAGTGGCTCAAATGGAAGTGAGTCCACCCCTGCTACCCCAGCCTGTACTGATGGCCTCATGGGAAATTCCCTATGATAAGTTGACAGAGAAAGAGAAGACTAGGCCCTGTTTCACGGATGGTTCTGCACTATATACAGGCACCACCCGAAAGTGGACAGCTGCAGCACTACGGCCCCTTTCTAGGACATCCCTGAAGGACAGTTGTGAAGGAAAATCTTCCCAGTAGGCAGAAATTCAATCAGTGCACCTGGTTGTGCACGTTGCATGGAAGGAAAAATGGGTCAGGTGTACAATTATATACTGATTCATGGGCTGTAGCCAATGGTTTGACTGGAAAGTCAAGGACT
The DNA here is from genome assembly GCF_001698545.2 of Rhinopithecus bieti. Taxonomy (NCBI): domain Eukaryota; kingdom Metazoa; phylum Chordata; class Mammalia; order Primates; family Cercopithecidae; genus Rhinopithecus; species Rhinopithecus bieti. Next base: position 744,667 of record NW_016813573.1, on the reverse strand, counting down.
TGGAGGAAGCATGATTGGAAAATTGGTGACAAAGAAATTTGGGGAAGAGGTATGTGGATGGATCTCTCTGAGTGTTCAAAAACTGTGGAGATATTTGTATCCCATGTGAGTGCTCACCAATGGATGACCTCAGCAGAGAAGGATTTTAATAATCAAGTGGAGAGGATGACTCGTTCTGTGGACACCACTCAGTCTCTTTCCCCAGTCACCCTGTCATCGCCCAATGGGCCCATGAACAAAGTGGCCGTAGTGTCAGGGATGGAGATTACTCATGGGTTCAGTAACATGGATTTACACTCACCAAAGCTGACCTGGCTATGGCCACTGCTGAGTGCCCAATTTGCCAGCAGCAGGGACCAACATTGGGTCCTTGATATGGCACCATTCCTTGGGGTGATTGGCCAGCTACCTGGTGGCAGGTAGATTATATTGGACCTCTTCCATCATGGAAAGGATAGAGGTTTCTCCTCACTGGAATAGACACTTACTCCGGATATGGGTTTGCCTATCCTACACATAATGCTTCTGCCAAGACTACCATTCGTGGACTCACAGAATGCCTCATCCACCGTCATGGTATTCCACACAGCATTGCCTCTGACTAAGGCACTCACTTTACAGCTAAAAAAGTGTAGCAGTGGGCTCATGCTCTTGGAATTCACTGACCTTAGCATGTTCCCCATAATCCTAAAGCAGCTGGAATGACAGAACACTGGAATGGCCTTTTGAAGTCACAGTTTTAGGTGACAATACTTTGCAGGACTGGGGCAAACTTCTCCAGAAGACCATGTATGCACTAAATCAGCATGGAATATATGATACTGTTTCTCTGAGAGCCAGGATTCACAGGTCCAGGAATCAGGGGGTGGAAGTAGAAGTGGCACCACACAACATCACCCCTAGTGGTGCACTAGCAAATTTTTTGCTTCGTGTCCCCGTGAAATTATGTTCTGCTGGCCTAGAGGTCTTAGTTCCAGAGGGAGGAATGCTACCATCAGTAAACACAACGATTCCATTAAACTAAAAGTTAAGATTGCCACCTGGACACTTTGGGCTCCTCCTACCTTTAAGTCAACAGGCTAAGAAGGGAGATACAGTGTGGCTAGGGCGACTGAACAGGACTATCAACATGAAATCAGTCTACTACTCCACAATGGAGGTAAGGAAGATTATACATGGAATACAGAGATCCATCTGGTGTCTGTTAGTATTACCATGCCCTGTGGTTAATATCAATGAGAAACTACAACAGCCTAATCCAGGCAGGACTACAAATGACATACACCCTGCAGGAATGAAGGTTTGGGTCTCTCCACCAGGAAAAATACCACAACCTGCTGAGGTGCTTGCTGAAGGCAAAGGGAATACAGAATGGGTAGTAGAAGAAGGTAGTCATCAATACCAGCTATGACCACATGACCAGCTGCAGAAACAAGGACTGTAATTGTCATGAGTATTTCCTCCCTCTTTTGTTAAAAACATGTTTGTGCATGTATACCCTTGTACTAAGAAAATAAGTTCATTTTATTTCCTTTTTCCTAAAATGAATTCAGGTAATCTGAGATTTATTGACTTCACATCAGTGTCTAACTTTATGTAATTGTATTTGGGTTGGGAATTGTTATATTTCCGGTTATATGAAGGATATTTGTATTATGTTAAGCGTAATTATGACCTTATCATTTTCTTTATCTAAAGATTATGTATGATCTCAGGAGACGTGTATGAGTTCAAGTTGAGAAAGGGTGGACTTGTGATGGTTAATACTGAGTGTCAACTTGATTGAAGGATGAGAAGTATTGATCTTGGGTGTGTCTGTGAGGGTGTTGCCAAATGAGAGCAACATTTGAATCAGTGGGGTGGGAAAAGCAGACCCACTCTTAGTCTGAGTAGGCACCATCCAAGCAGCTGCTAGTGTAGCTAGAATATAAAGCAGGCAGAAAAATGTGAAAAAAATTAGACTGGCCTAGGCTCCCAGCCTACATCTTTCTCCTGTGCTGGATGCTTCCTGCCCTCGAACATCAGATTCTAAGTTCTTCAGTTTTGGGACTCAGACTGGCTCTCTTTGGCCCTCAGCTTGCAGACAGCCTATCGTGGGACCTTGTGATCATGTGAGTTAATATGTAATAAACTTTACTCTCTCTATTTATATCCTATCAGTTCTGTCCCTCTAGAGAACCCTAACTAATACATTATTGGACAATAATTATTGGACAGCTAGATTTATCTGAAACAAAAGTACTTTCCAATAGAAAAATGGCAGGCTCTAATAATTCCTATGTCTTCTTGATAATTTGGTTTTCATGAAAAGTCTCAGAGTGGCATCGAATAAGCATGCATTGTTTAAACAGGAGATCAGGGTTTTAAGTCCTACTTCTAGTATTTTTATTTCTGTAATTTGGACTGTTCATTTAATATTTCTGGGTCCCAATTTTTTAATTTCTAAAATTTAAACTTCAAGGTGTTGTAAGTATTATACATTAAAATAACAGGTGAATTTTACCCCCCTAAAATGTAAAGAAAACTGTAATAGTACAGTATTTCCAAAAAAAGTATCTGACCAAAAATTTATGATTTACATTCAACTCATTTCTACCATAAATACCAAGAGAAAATGAGATTCCAAAATGTTATTTTCCTATTAAAAATGAGGGATTATCACCATTTCCCTTTTGTGGAAATACTATATTATTTTCATTGATTTTTTCATTTAAAGTTATTTAAAAGCAATTTTACAAGTACAGATATGAGAGTTTGCTATTTTGTAGCACTGATAGAATTTCTGTATAAGCCAAATTAACTCAATGGGAAATAATAGGTTCTGAATTTAAGTGATTTATCTTTTTCTCTGAATAAGAGTGACAAGAAACTGATAATTTATAGCAAAAGAAAATTATGGGAGATACCCTGGCTGTTTCTGTCAAGAATAAAATATAAGTTTATAGAAACATCAGTTACTGAATAGAACAAAAATGTATTGAAAAATCCTACTACATGTCAAATGACTGCATGATATTAAGGGATTTCTGTGAGGAATTTGCTTTCTGCACAGAGAAGAGACAGAGCCTGGGGGTTAGCAAATTTAGAATAAAATATAATATAGTAAGGAAAGAATGAAGAAAGTGTCAAACAGAAGTATAATTAAATGAACTGAGGATTAAAAGGTCCCCAAACCAGGGCTGAAGCTTGACCATAGGTGGCACCTGAAAAGGCACTATAGGTATAGAATATTTTAGGCTATACATAATAGGTTGAGAAATTTGTTTGTGGTTAAGATCATGGATGGGAAGGAGAGCTACTTTGAGGGAGTAATACCATTTTATCTAGAAGGGAAACAAGATTTGAAGTATAGGATTCTGACCACGTTTTGATAATCAGACTTGTAAATGGCTTGAAGCAAAGAAAACTAGTAATACTATAGTAAATAAGAGGTAGAATGTGTAGAAAACTAGTAGTACTACAATAAAGTAAGGTCGGAATTATATTGCTGAGACTTAAGGGAAACCTTTGAATTCTTTGAATTGGGAAGTAATAAAGTATGAACTGGATTTTAGGAAATTTTATTTGGCTATTGTCAGAAAGATAAGTTAAATGGGCCAGAGTAGGCCAGGCCAAAACATAATAAGGTTCTCCTCTTGAGTACTAGCACAGAAAACAGACAAAGTGGGTGGAACAGACACGATACAGAAAGAAACTACAAAAGTTGTCAACTGATTGATTTTCAGGGTGAGGGAGGAGGAAGCGTCAAACATAATTATAAGGTTAGCAGACAGAAGGATGATAACAGGTAAATGGAAATGGGACTGTCAAGAAGATGATTTGCTTTTGGGCAAGGAACACTGGGTGCTGTTTTGATTAGAGTTTAGATAAACTGAAATGCCACAAAGGGTAGAAATCATAGTTTAGACTTGCTTTAGAAGTGTCAAAAGTTACCCCTCTGAGTCCTCTATACAATAGCAGCTCCATTTTCTAAAAGTGTATAGTTAGGAAATAACACTCTAGGAAAACAACTGAGGACCTTCACAGCCCTGAGTCACGTGATTGCCAGTGAAGCCTAACCCTCCAAGAGTGCTGTTGATTGAACGAGTTCAGATCAAATCAGTTCATACTGAAAGCAGAGAGCCGCACAGATCACAGAGCAAGACAGATATGTCCAGTCCACTCAAATACTTTGTTTCTCATATTATCCCAACAAATTTCAGGTAACTTTTAGAATGTTATCACTGCCTGTGGTTGTATTCAGGTGTAACCACAGAAAATATTGAATAGAATCAATTTAAAACATTTAAAGCTAATAATTTATAGACTTTCTCATCCACACCAAAATATTTTATTTTAAATGGGGGTGGTGAGGGTGTCATGACCTTTTATATTGAAAGGTGCGTAATTATAGCTGTATTGTTCAAAAACAAAAAACAACTATGAAAACACTCAGGACTACCTAAGCAACCCTTTTCTTTGTGAAGAAGATAGATACAGAGATAGAGATAGATAAACACACGTACATACCTGTATGATTTTCTGTCAGCAAAACCAAGTTAGGTTGAGTCAAACAGGAAGCTGCCCTTTTGCAGGCAACATGGAAAGATATGAGATCTCATTATATTAACTACAGGTGGTAAAGAAATACTCTTCCTGGATTACTAGTGTCTCCTAAGATAATTGAAAATCCAGAAGCATATCCTCACAATTTAATCTATTCACTTAAAACATATTCATGGTTGTCTCGTCTCAGAAGACAAAGAACACAGAGCAATATTCTTCTTCCTAAGCAGCAATATTCTCGGTATTCACGAAGACAGCTTCCTGTCATATGCATTTTATCTCTCCCAAGGTTAAAGAATATTTTATCCAATGGGTTAATTAATACTTAGTTTCCCTTCCTTTTGCATAGTTTTTCCTACAACTATCCTTTCCCTGCCATCTGTATACTTAAGCTGACATTTGTGCTCTTTTTCCTCTGTTCTCCTCTGTAATTGTGTACTATTTTTAAGTCCATGTGGTACACAGTCCACCTTTTTCAGAATGTCTTGTGCCTCCATTCCTACATTATATCACAGAACTTGCATTAGTCGAAGTTGATTAGAATTGTAGAGAGGATCAATATTTCCAAGTCACCATGCCTATAGCTTGAAGTAACTGCCATTCAGGTGATCACTGATGCCTATACGATTTTTGGGTCAGTACATCCTAAACAACAAAGGACATGAAATAATTAAATAGCAAGGTCCATTGCCAAACCGTATTTAACATAGCTTAACAGGGAACATGCCATGACAACTGCGTTTCTGTTTAACAGCAATTCTGTATTTTTATTAAAGAAACATTCTGGAGTTTCTTGTGACTTTTGTTTAAGATAAAAAGTAAAAGATAACTCCCTTTTCTACCTGCTATGTTATAGTTCTACTGACACTATAGCATAGCAATTCAGTACAATAAGGCACTCAGGATATACACACACACACGCACAGAAATTATTCCAGAAATAGCAAATAAATGGCAATAGACATCCTACAGAACACACTGGAGGAAGCAACTTTCATCAGCAATAAAATTGATAAAACAGATATGGTGAAAATGAACTTTGAATAAAGTTCATGAGCCAGGCATGGGAGTAAGAACCCTGATTAAAAGTACAAAGATTCATATAAATTGTAAGTGGCCAGAAATAGCACAGGAAAAGAACAATATACAGAACACATGACAACCTGAGAGGAAGAATCCAGATAAAAATAGAGAAAAAGAATCTTGGTCATATCAGGGCTCTTCTGAAAGGCTCCAGGATTGATGTCATAGCAACCTGTATCATGGTTGTTTTGAGAGAGCTGCTCATAACAACTGAATATTAAAATGTGGACAGATCTCATCACAATATAGGTTGTGTCATTCTAAGCTAACTCCTTGTTTTTCTTAATAAAATCTCTATTTAAAAAAGGGAGAATACTTTTAAGCTTGTGCTAGATATGTGGACTGGGTGACCCATGTCAGTTTACTGCAGTAAAGACTTTTATGCTGAGGTTAGATAATACTAGGTAAATTGCACTCAACACAGAATGTTGCTTTAAAAGGTCATAATTCCATCTGAAAGCAATGAACTTATTTCAAGTATATATTACAGGAATATCTAGATCCATGGCACTCAAAATGTTAAATCTGCAAGCCAAGCAAGGTGGCTCATACCTGTAATCCCTAAACTTTGGGAAGCTGAGGCAGGAGGATTGCTTGACGCCAGGAATTCCAGAGCAGCCTGGGCACCACAGCAAGTCTCTGTCTCTAAAAAAAAAAAAAAAAAAAAAAAAAAAAATTTAAATTAGTCAAGCATGGTGGCATGGACCTATAGTCCCAGCTACTTAGGAGGCTGAGGTAAAGGACCACTTGAGCCCAGGACTCCAAGTCTGCAGTAAGCTATGATCACACCACTGTACTTCAGCCTGGGTGACAGATAAGACCCTATCTCTAAAAAAAAATAAATAAATAGATAGATAATGTTAATTTTTGCAAGCAAAAGATTATGTAAAGAGCACTGAAAATTATGTATATCTTACTTATACATCTAAAATGATATAGATAGCTCAAGAATTTAACACAAAGGTTAGATATAAATTTATTATTTCCTTCAACCAGTATTGATCATTTTGTTACTGACACATTTTAAGTTTCATGTCTTCAAATATTAGTTTTCTCTCTTCATTAGATGTTTTTCAGTCTCTTTAATTATCTCTTCAAGCAAGTATTCACCTTTTAGTACTTGGAATGTTGTATTATCCAAACATCTCTTTGTTACTGCACCTAAGCCTGAATGCTATATCTATTTGCAAGTTTCTCCTAGCCAGCTCATCTATCTGGTCATCTAAGACACCTCAAATCCTTTGTTAATACTGTTGGGAGTAAATAAATAATCAAATCTACATAGATATTTAGGGTATTTACTTACCTTCCATACTCTACCTACTAAACTAAATAATTGTCCTTTAAATCAAATTAATGAAAGATAATCACATCTCCCACCCTCCCCCTGCTGAACTATCTCCAAGTTATTACTTATGGAGCATTAATTCGTATCTTTATTTTGTCAACAAATATTCATTCAGCATTTACTAGGTTCTTAAAATTCTCCTAAATACAAGTTAGTGCAAAGATAGCTGAAATACATATTGCTCTCGAACAGCTCATAACTGAGTATAAAACATCCAAATTTTGCTTAATGCAAATATTGAACCACATCCTTGATGAAACCGAGAGCTATGGAACATGTATACCTAATCCAGATGATGATAGCAAAATTGAGTAAAATGAGTAGGAAGGTAGAAATGGAAACCAGTACTTGGCCAGATCATTGAAGACCTGAATATACTTTTTGTTGAAAAGAAAAGAAAAATCAGATGTATTTTGGAAGATGAAGGAATTCAAACTGCAATGGAAAGACTTCACAGTATAGCCTATTGGGGAAGCCAACGAGTGCACTTTCTGTGGTCGGGTTAAGATAGGCACAAAGGCAGTGGTTTGGGAAACAGCAATTGTCAATTAGACTAGAAGCAAGCTCTGTGGGTTCTTTATTTTCAAACAATTCAGTAATTTTATCAGTAGCAAAACAGTTTTAAAATTTATTATCTCTGTGAGCTGGGTCAGAGGTACAGATCTCAGGAATTAAGACTACTCACCTAATCTCTGCACTATCCAATCTCCTCTCTGGAAGGCATTTTTAAAATAATAAAATAAAAATGAGCTTTCTTGTTAGTGTGTTTCCTCAAGCTCATCCCATTTCAATTCACACATGAAAAGTCTGTAACATGGATAGCATACTCTGAGCTATGTGAAGCAAACACACACACACACACACACACACACACACACACACACACAAAAGTAAGAAGAAGAAAAAAATAGCAGAAAAGTACACATTTCCCAGACTGCCAATCCAATATTTCTCTTTGGAATCATTGTAGATAACTCTCTGTGGTAAAAGCAATCTGTTTTTGGCCAATAAACAGGAAATAACAAAATGTAAGTAGGGAAGGTTGTCTTATTAAATACTTTGGGAGAAATAAGCTTTCAGTTTTGCTAATGACAAAAGAACAAATAAAACAGGTTAGCATTGTTTCAGAACTATTTCCCACTCTGGGTACCTTGAGATCATAAAGTAAAACTCCAGTTAAAAATTAAAATACTATAGTTAGAAAAAAAAAGGAAATAAGTTGTAATTAGCACTTTAAAAATAAAATAATCTTCAATTATTATTAAATATTCTAATAAACATTACTATTAAACATTTTAAAACCTCAACCTATATAGATCTACATATAATACCTGCTCATTTTGGATTATATAAATGTTATTTAACTCTTTGTTTTGTAAATACAAATATATGCAAAATATGTTTTATGGAAACAATTTGGTAATTTATGGTCAGATACTTTACTTTTATACTTTTCAATAAATAGATCAACAGCTTATCGCTTTGAGATTAAATAAGTACCAACTTTTGAAATATTTTTTTTTCCTTGAAGAGGACTCCTTATAGACACAAAGATTTAAGCTTATTTCCAGAGCTATGATACTTCTATTGTGATACAATAGTGAAATAAAATTACATGCTAGATATTTGGCCTACAAAGGAGCAACTTTATGCCAAAGTATTCATTCAACAATTGTGTTTGCTTAAATTGGAATTGGGTTTACCAAGCCTCATCAGCATAATGCACACTAAACTCTTGAAAGAGAACTACAATCAAAGCAACACTAGATTTAATTTTGGCTTTGTTCTCATTTGCCCTCTTTATATAAAATTGAAGGAATAATTATAAGAGATAATGTGAAATAGAGTCTTTAACAATTAGGTAAAATCATTAAAGTAAAAAGGAAAAGAAAGTCAAATAAAGCCTACTTATTCAGCACAGAGGTGTGTGTGTTTGTGTGTGTCTGTGTGTGAATAGATGTGTGAGCAAAAGGTAAAGAATGGAGACAGATTTTTTTTGTAAGAAAGTAAAGTATGCTTATACATGGAAATAAAACTAATGAATTACTATTTTTTGAATAACTAATTTTGTTTTAGACTATATATGTGTTAAACACAATTTCATAGTGAGGTTAAATCATCCAGAATCTTATGCATAAATTTATTAACTCAACAAACATTCATTAAGCACCTGTACCAGCCAGATAATCTGAAAGACAGTGTATGTGGTCTTTATGATGTAAAAACTTATTTTTGCGGGGTGCGATGGCTCATGCCTGTGATTCCAGCACTTTGGGAGGCCGAGGTGCACCCACCAAGGTGGATCACCTGAGATCAGGAGTTCCAGACCAGCCTGACCAACATGGTGAAACCCCATCTCTACTAGAAATACAAAAATTAGCCAGTCGTGGTGGCAGGTGCCTGTAATCCCACCTATTCGGGAGACTGAGGCAGAAGAATGGTTTGAACTCGGAAGGCAGAAGTTGCAGTGGGCCAAGATTGCACCACTGCACTCCAGCCTGGACAAGAAGAGTGAAACTACATCTCAAAAAATAAAAATAAATAAAAAATAAAAAAACGGTTATTTTTATTATTATAATTCTTTTTGGCCATTACTGGTGCAAACACAGTTCCTGCTGCTCTCTACAATTATGTGTGGTGTCCACACAAATAGTGTGTATAACATCTCAATTTTTCTGACTTGGAAACCAACACAGGAACTGATTTCTCCATAAACACGTGCCCTTCTCCACCCTCCCCATTCCCTGCTAACCTTCACTACTCAAAATACTTGGTTTAATGGCTTGTCTTTTGTTCTGGGATTAGAATACCTTTGTGTTAGAGAATGACAATGAGAATGGAAAAAAACAATGAAGGGCTATGGGGGGGAAGGATAAATAGGCGGAGAACAGGGACTTTTAGGGCAGTGAAACTATTCTGTAATGGCGGATCCATTATGTGGTTGTCAAAACCCACAGAATGTATAACACAAAGAGTAAACCCTAATATAAACTATGGACTTTAGTTAACAAAGGGGAGATACAATCTCAGTTGCCAGTGTCACCACGCTTTCCAGAGCAAGATCCACTATTCTACCAAAAGAGATCCAGCAGGGCTAGCTTTATGGGCCAGGGACCTGTGCAGTTAACCATTTGTTGGTTGAATGCTCTGCTATTACCAGCTTGAAATTCTTAATAATTTTATCTTTGATCTTGTTTTTTCTAAGTAAAGTCTTTGGGACAATGGAGCATGCAAAATGAGTAGGGGAGATGCCAGTAGGCAATAGACATACACAGGCTCAAGCCAACAGGCATGGAGGACAGCAGGCAGTAGGCAGTGGACACCCAGAACAGTTGCCCCAGCTGCCTGTGTGCCTGCCCGTGCCTGGGGAAGTCCTGGGGACAGGGGTTGTTCCAATGGGACCTACAATAGCAGCACCAGCCACCAGAGATGGCCACAGCCTGGATCAAAAGAGCACCATAGGATCGTCGTCTAGGAGAGCACCAGTGTGCTCCATAGGAGGGAACTTGACCATTCATTCTCAAAGCCTCACCTGTGGTGTTTGCTCAAATGGAACTAGCTAGTGTGAGGTCTAGGACAAAAACTGCTGGCCCTTAGGGACTAGATTTTGCAAGTAAATTACTACAGAATATAAGGGTAGATATAGACATTACAACAGAGCATATGTAAGAATTAGAATTATTCAAGGTGTTCACATTCTGTTTTTGAAAGCTGCTTCAACATGGTGAAGCAAATATCACAGGCTAAAGACATAGAAATTAAATATAAAAATGGTTACATTCAGTGGGAAAAAAATGCTACATTCATATGATGCTTCAAAATATAATTATAAAATTCACTATACAAGTAACTTTTTTATGTAATTGGAAGATAAACCATAGAATGCATAACCAGGCCTTTTGAAATTACATGCAGGCCATGAAGCTACATTGAGTTTCTTACACAACTTTCATAACTTACAGATGTCAAAGGAAACATTAAAATATTATTATATGAATTTAAATCCAAAATTAAATTCAGACTTACATGAAACCAATTTGCATGAAGAGTTAAATCTTTTTAGAAAAATTGCTCATGAGACTAATCAACTGTAGATGTACTAAAAGGTGACGTAGTCTGTAAAATACACCTAGTTGCTCCAGTAAAAATTCCATAATCAGAGAAATTCCCCTAGATATTTAAACATAAAAATTACTTGTGATCTTACATGTGCCAAGAGTATCTGGTGTTGCTTTCAGTTATATTAATAAAAAATGAAGTTGTTTTTTAGTATAAATTTTGGTGACTGATAAATGAATTTTCATCAAAGGAAACCAGAATAATTTTAAGATCAGTCAAGATGAATCATTAACAAAGTATTATTATATTATACAAAAGGTTGACACTAAAAATGATTTTGTAAGTTTCAACTTTATGTTGTTATGCATGTATTACCATTACCCCATTACATTTCATAAATAATAAGAGATTTTCAAAGCCAAAGGGGTTTATCCATAAGACATTTCTAAAGAAAAAGGTTTCATCCATATTTTGTTACTTTTAACTTCACTCTTTTTTCTTGCTTTTTGGCCAAGGAAACTGCATTTTTATTTTGCAAGAGCCCCACAAATGATGTAGTGGTCCCAACTCAGGCATGCCCTCATGAATAATGATAAATTTAAGCATAACCTGAAGCATCCCATATGTGCATGCTTTAGACCGGCTCATTATAAAGAGCCTCACTGGTGCTAGGGAAGAGGAAGGGCACTGCTCCTCCTCTTCCTTACACAGGGGCATGTATTCATTCTGCAAGTATTTGTTGATGGCATACTGTGCCAAACACTATGCTAGCCTGTAGGATATGGGAATAAGATAGGCATAAAGTCCTGTGCTCAGAGAACAGTCTGGCAGAAGAGGTAGACAATTCACAAGTAAGCAAACAAATATGCAGTTTCCAATTATAATCGATGTCATGCAGAATACTAATTATTACAACAGAGAATAAATGTGGCAAGCAATTTAGATAGAAGTGAGGAAAAGCCTTTCTAAGGAGATCTGACATATATGTGAAGCCTACTGCAGGCAGAGGGAACAGTATGTGTGAGGACCCTGAGGCTAGAAAGGGTATGGCATATTCAAAATCTAAAAGAACCACTGGTAGCTTAAGCTTATTGAAAGGTGGGGAGTACAGGTCAAGGTTAGTTTATGGATATATGGAGGGGCCACATAATGCAGACCTTCGTAGGCCATGAGACACATTTGGATCTTGTATGTGCAGTGGGAAGCAATGGAGAGGTTTTAAGCAGAGGAGTGATATTATAATTTTTGTTTTTCAAATGACCCTTGCTGTTGAAATATAGAAGACATGATTACAGTGGATCCAAAAAGGACCCAGTTGGGAACATCTTACCACAATCCCAATGAGAGACACCGATGGTTCAGAGAGAGCAGATAGCAGTGGAATTACAGGGAAGTTATGACTTTTGAGGTGTATTTCCTGAAATACCATTTAGTATGTAGAGAATTCAAGTGAGAAAGGGACCAAAAGTGGCTCCAAGTTTGCAGACTGAGCAGGTGTGTAAATACTGATCTTATTTAGTGGAAAGCAGGCTAGGGTGTGGACTAAGGAACTTAGGTTACCATGTACCACAGTAAAAAAACCATGCACACAAGGGAACTTTGTGTTGACTTTAATTTCATTTTGCCATGGTAATTGTACCAGTTTGTACATTGTTAATGTCTATGAACTCTCTGACCCTGAAAATTAGTCAATTAAAATTATTTTCTTTGTAAAACCTTTCTCCCTTATATAATTAATATACATGGCATCTCTTATTCTATTTACATTTCCCAATTATATTGGGAAATCTCATTTTAAAACCACCCCAATAGCCAGGAAAATAACAACAACAAAATTCAGGAAGCTGCCCTATTGTTGTTCCCACAAAATTTAATAAAATTAAATATGAGTAAATTAGGCTGCTACTTTAAACTGGTCAAGACTTGACCTAGCATATGGTTCTTTCAAATTCAGTAAAGGAGTAAGTTAATTAGTTTATGCGTTTGTAGAGATCTCCTTTATATCAATTAGTTTTTCTTCATTTAGTACAGTTTCTTCTTCATAAAGCTTTCTTCTTAAGAGACAATATATTCTTTATGCCTAGGTTTTTGACGAGTCCGTAAATCTACTTTATTAAGTCATATGATGTAGCTTTACCCATATTGTTTGAGAATGTTTTAAAAGGAAAATTATATTTTCTCTTAAATACACTATAATCAAGGTTTTCAGTTTTCATTCCATTTTCTTTCTCTTTGGTAGAAAAGTTTTATTCAGCCATCCCCAACTAAATGTGTGTTCGTGTTTTAGTGCAGTACTAAAATATTTCTTTGGAATGAAAGAAGAGAGACATTTTAAAATATGATGAGTTTATTCTCAACTTATATTTTCTCACTTGCTGGGTGAGAAAGCGCTAAAACAAAGCTATACCTCCAGCACATTTTATAAAACTGCTTGCCTCACACTTGAAAACTTCCAGCTAAAAATTTGGAAGAGAAGTGAAAAAAGAAAATACATTGTTTTCTTAACCAAGGAAAGAAGACATTATATTGCAGGAAAACTGTACCCTGTTTAATATTTTTTTTTCTAGTAATGAGGAAAAAGCTCTTTTTTCATACTAATTAGATTTCAATTGGTAAAAATGACAACGAATACAACCCACAACAAGACTACTACAATACTTTAGTAGTAGTAGTCTTGCTACTAGTACCTTAGTACTAGTAGAATCATGGGATTTAAAGCTCAAAGCAGAGTAAGAACATATATTCCAAAATGATGAATTACTGGCAATCAAGTACAAAACCTGAAATAGGCCTGATAACTGGTAACCTGGCAAGGAAGGCCTGGGTGCCACAGGGAGTTCTAATTTTAATGCCCATTTTCATAAATGAATAAATGCTCATTTCCTATAGATAGGATCAACAAAGTTAGGTCTTGTTCCGCATTAGTGGTGATTAGAACTAGAGATCCCTCTAGGGAAGCTGTTGATATTGACTCACTGAATAAAATATGTTTATACAGATAGATACTTTGTGAACCACGTATTTGAGAGTGTGAAGGAACTTGGACTTGGAAGTAAGGTATAGAAATACAATGGGAAGTGCTGAAGTGAGAGAAATACAATTGGAAGTGAGAGAGGTGAGAGTAGAGTAGGAATAAATAAGAAGGGGAGGGAAGAGAAAGCGAGGAACTGGGAAAAAATATGGATAAGTGGGGAAGGGGAGAGGTTGGGGGAGATGCAAAGGTACGACTATGGGGATGGGATATGGTAGAGAGAGGAGAAAGGTAATGGGGTGAGAGAAAGCTTTGGAGGAGAGGAAGGAGGTTGAAAGGACAAGGTGCACACATGATCATTTGACTGTATGCTATTAAGTAATGTTAGCAAAAAAGATGGAAAGGCGTGAAGGCATGACACAACTTTTCAAGTTCCGGGACCCAATCACAACCTTTTATCTCCATTAAGATGTTTGCATAGTTTGTAGCTTATATTGAATGAAAAGAAAAGACGAAAAAAAAAAAAATAAGAAACATTTTTGTTGTTGGTTTAAACTCAAAAAGATCCCATATCCCTTAGCATGGGTGCTGTTATACAGTAACACAGTGGAAGTTTAATAAATTGATAAAATAGAAACCTGCCAATGATTGTCTTCATATGGGTTTTGAATTTAACATCAATACAAAGAAAGGTATTAGGTAAAGCTTCCATCCATGACTCTCTGTGAATAACTTATGGTCAATAAATGACATCAACATTTCTTGTTTCATTCTGTGTCACTTGTTAATTATATATAATTATATATACAATTAATAACATGTAAGTGTAATCAGTGGCATATATACATGTATCAATGTGTATATATAATATATATGTATCTGAAAGAAAATGCTTTATTCAAATGTCATCTAATCCAAAAGGCATCTTTTTTAGGGTTCAGATGCCCCTAATGAACGCTAAACATATTCTTTGTAATATTGACTGTACAACTTTTAAATGCAAGTAAAGGAGTTGTCTCTTTGGGGCCAAATACATTTCTTAGTACTGCTATTCACAAATGTTTAAACACTTTCCATATTCCTAGAAACCTGGCACATCAAATGGAAATTCAAGTTCCATATGAGGGTCAGAATGCAGAAGTTGAATTGTTATAGTCAACGATCACTTTTATACATTAGGCTCCTTATTTTTTATATTCCACGTGCTGAAGCAAATAAAGCATTTGGAGAAATATGTACTTTTTTTGTCACACAGCCTGATGGGAAAGAAGAGTAGAACAAGGCATGAGTAAAAGAGATTTGCTGTCCCAGGAGAGGCCTTCTATAAACAAAAGGTATTGGTACTGGCAAGGACTCGGGGCTGAGACCCAGTTCCACTGGTAAACTAGGAAGGCTCATGGGCCAAGGAAAGAGCTATTGGAGGTCTGAAGTTGAGAAGTCCTAAATGGGAAGTGCAGGCACTAAGAATGTTTCTAAGAAGCAGCAGCTGGCCAGGCCACATAAAGAAGGTAAAAATCTATGAACTATATATACAGACACAGAAGTCGATTCTTTTTTTAAATTGTTATTATACTTTAATTCTGGGGTACATGTGCAGAACGTGCGAATTTGTTACATAGGTATACATGTGCCATGGTGGTTTGCTGCACCCACCAACCCGTCATCTACATTAGGTATTTGCCCTAAAGCTATCCCTCCCCTAGACCCCTACCCCCTGACAGGCCCCAGTATGTGATATTCCCCTCCCTGCGTCCATGTATTCTCATTATTCAGCTCCCAATTATGAGTGAGAACATGCAGTGTTTGGCATTCTGTTCTTGTGTTAGTTTGCTGAGAATGATGGTTGCCAACTTCATCCATGTCCCCGCAAAGGATATGAACGCATCCTTTTTTATGGCTGCATAGTAATCCATGGTGTATATGTGTCACATTTTCTTTATTCAGTCTATCATTGATGGGTATTTGGGTTGGTTCCAAGTCTTTGCTATTGTGAGCAATGCCACAATAAACATACGTGTGCATGAGTCTTTATAGTAGCATGATTTATAACCCTTTGGGTATATACCCAGTAATGGGATTGCTGGGTCAAATGGTATTTCTAGTTCTAGATCACTGAGGAATCACCACACTGTCTTCCACAATGGTTGAACTAATTTATACTCCCACCAACAGTGTAAAAGCGTTCTTATTATCCACACCCTCTTCAGCATCTGTTGTTTCCTCACTTTTAATGATCGCCATTCTAACTGGTGTTAGATGGTATCTCAATGTGGTTTTGATTTACATTTCTCTAATGGCCAGTGATGATGGGCTTTTTTTCATATGTTTGTTGGCTGCATAAATGTATTCTTTTGAGAAGTGTCTGTTCATATCCTTCACAGATGGGGCTGTTTGTTTTTTTCTTGAAAATTTGTTTAAGTTCTTTGTAGATTCTGGATATTAGCCCTTTGTCAGATGGATAGATTGCAAAAATTTTCTCCCATTCTGCAGGTTGCCTGTTCACTCTGATGATAGTTTCTCTTGCTCTGCAGAAGCTCTTTGGTTAAATTAGATCCAATTTGTCTATTTTGGCTTTTGTTGTCATTGCTTTTGGTGTTTTCGTCATGAAGTCTTTTCCCATGCCTATGTCCTGATAGAAATCAGATATCTGAATAGAGGAAGAAAGTCAAAGGGAGTAGCAGTAGTAGGGAAGCAAAAGGTTTCTACACATAGAGACTGAGTTCTTACTGGTACTTCCCAGGTAGATAACATGGACATATCACATATTCTCAATCTCAATTTTATCATCTATTAAATAGAGATGAAAACTCATGGGGTTGTTGGAAGAATTAAATCAGACAACATTTGCGAAGTTGCTATGCAAACTAATGAGCCATATACATTTGGCATTTATCCTTAGGTAAATGCAAATTTCTTCATGGTGATGAAAGTATTTATGCCAAAAAGTAAACATTGTATGTTATCCTTCTGAGAGAGAGACAGCTGATTAACTTTTGTTTTAAATTAAGCTTTTATTTAGAAGGAATTGTGGATTTACAAACTAAGAAATAAGGCAAAGAAACCTCACATACTCTTTATTCCATTTCTCCCAAAAGTAACATCTTTCAAAACTAAAGTACAATATAATTATGGGTATATTGACAATTACATATTCAAGATACAAAATTTCATCACCACAAGGATCCTTGATTTTCCTCTTTTATAGCCATGTCCACCTCCCCCTGTACACCATGTCCCCTGCCATTCCTGACCACTGGCAACCACTATTCTCTTTGCTGTTTCTATAATTTGTCATTTAAAAAATGTTTTATAAGTGGACTCATGGAAGTGGTATTCTTCATTTTCTTCCTAAAAGTTGTATAGTTATATGCTTCATATTTAAGTCCATGTTTTATTTTGATTTAATTTTTATATAAGATGTGAGACAGGCCAAGGTTTTTTTTTTTTTTTTTTTTTTTTTTTTCTACAAATATCCAATTGTTCAAGTACTAGTTGTTGAAAAGACTATCATTACTTCATTGAGTTGTTTTTGCACCTTTGTCAAAACTCAGTCTGCCACACTTATGCAGGACTTTCAGGATACTCTATTCTGTTTTATTGATCTATGTGTCTATTTATCCACTAATATGGCACTGTCTTATTTATTGCAGCTATATGGCAGGCCTTAATATCAGATATTGTAATTTCTGCTATGTAACTTTTCTGTTTGAAGATTGTTTTACCTTTCTTAGGGCCTACATCATTCCATATAAATTTTAGGATAAACTCATCAATGTCTACAAAATCATCTTGCTGAATTTTGATAGAAATACCATTACCCCTATACATCAAAATTTCAGAAGAATTGACTTCTTTACTATGTTTAGTCTTTCAACTCATGAATATTGAATATCTCTCTAATAGCTAGGTCTTTGAATTTTTTCATCAGCATTTTGTAATTTTCAGCATACTGTTATATTGTTTTAAAATTTATATTTGGAGTATATAAAGTATGTATTTCTTTGGGACAATTATAAACTATAAATAACTGTGATTTTGATTTTGGATTCCACATGTGTATTATTAGTATATAGAAATGAAATTGATTCTTCTATATTGATCTTTTATCATATGACTTTGCCGAACTTTTCAATTCTGGGAAGGTTTTTGCAGTTTGCATGGAATTTTGTACATAGACAATTATTCGTCCACAAATAGAGATAGTTTTATTTATTCCTTTTAAATCTGCATGCTTTTTATTTTTTTTTTCTTGTTTTATAGCAGAAGCAGAACTTCCAGTATTATGTTGAATAAAAGTATTGAGAATGTACCTTCTTGTCTTTTTCCCACAGAGTGAAGCGTTTTTAGTCTTTTGCTGTTAAATATAATGTTAGTTGTGGGTTTTTTGTAGATGTTCTTTATCAGTTTGACTAAGTTTCACTCTATTCATAGTTTGCAGAGACTTTTTATTATGAGTAAGTTTTAAATTTTGACAAATAACTTTTCTGCATCAGTTGGTATAATCATATGAGTTTTTTCTTAACCTTTTTATATGATCAATTATACTGATCAATTTGTTAATGCTGAAACAGCCTTATATACTGTACTAAATCTATGCATTACTGGATTCAATTTGCTAATATTTTGGTGATAAGTTTTGCGTCTAAGTTTATGACAGATAGTGGTCTCTAGTTTTCATTTTTTTGTAATGTCTTTGTCTAGTTTTCTTATGATGGTATTAGTATTCTCATAAAACAAGTTGTGGAGGGTCCCCTTCACTTCAGTTTTCTGGACAAGATTATGCAAAATTGGAATTAATCTTTAAATGTTTGGTAGAATTCTCCATTAAACAATCTGAGCTTGGAGCCTTCTTTTTTGGGAGACTTTTAGTCACCAAATTTTTTGTTTAATGGTTATGGTATTACTGAGGTTGTCTATTTCATCTTCACTGAGTTTTTGTAGTTTGTAGGTTTTGAGAAATTGGTCCATTTCTTCTAGATTGTCAAATTGATGAGCATAAAGTTGTTTGTAGTATGTCCTTATCTTTTTAATGGCTTCAGAGTCTGTTGTAATGTCCCCTGTTTAATTCCTCATGTTAATAATTTGTGTCTTCTGTTTATATTTCACAGTCTTATGAAAGGTTTATCAATTTCATTGATTTTTTTTGAAGAACCAGCTTTTGTTTTCCAATTTCTGTTTTTTTCTATTTTCAATTTGATTGCTTTCTGCTCTTATCTTTTTTATTTCCTTTCCTCTGATTGCCTTGAGTTGATTTTTATATTCTTTTCCTAACTGCTTGAAATAGGAACTTAGATTATTTCCTTTCTTCTGGTTTAAGCAATAGTCCTATAAATTTCCCTCTCAGTACACTTTAGGTACCTCCCACATAGTTTGATGTATTTTGGTAGATGTGGAGGCCTGACTCATACTACTTTGTTCTAGCAGAATTATGATGGAAATTCAGCTCTCACTTGCCCTTCTGATACCAGGGAAAAGTGGGGAAGGAGTGGTGTGCTCATTAGCCCTGCTACCTGTTACCCCATTTGGCTTCTTGATATTTGGTAGGGGTTGAGGCTCAGTTCTCCACTGGACCCTGTAAGACAAAGAAGGAGAAAATGTATCTACTATCCTTCCTCACACTATTCCATTCTGTCTCATTGATACCGGCTGGAGGTGAAGGCTCAGATCCCCACTGGGGCCTACTGACATCAGAGTGGATGAAAAATAAGAGAGCCTATGAACTTTGTTCAGGCCACCTTATTCTGTCTTGTTACTGCCAGGGTGATGCAGGAGTTCAGTTCCCCAGTGGGCTTCCCTGGCACCACAGTTAGAGAAATAGTGGAAGGCATTATTAACCCCAACTTATACCACCTTGTTCAGTCTCAGTGATGTTAGATAAGGTGGAGGCTCAGCCCCACACTCAGCCCCATTTACACCATGGAGGGGAGATGCATGAATTCTAATAGTGAATAGTCTCATGTCTCACCCTGCCATCAAGTCTCATTATTGCTGGGTTTTCGTGGATGCTTGGATTGCAGCTGGATCTCACTGAAACTACTCAAATGGGAGAATTGGTAAGTGCTACTGGTAAGTGGAGAATAGAAGGTCAGTTCCCAGCCATGTCCTACTAAAACCGCTGGCTAGGGGATTAGAGGACCACCACCTTCTTCCATGAGGTAGAGTGAAAGTAGATTAACTCCACACTCATCCTCACTGAAACCATGAAGTTTGTGTTTGTTTGTATGTATTTTTTAGTTTGCGTTTAGCTGCAATAGGGTAGGTATTGATAAAAAAGTTTTCTGTCATTAGGCCATTCTTTTTCCAGTCCTTTGCTACTGAAGACAGGCTTTTCTTAGAGCTTTTCCTGCCTGGGCCTATTGGTAGATCCAAGTTGTAGGCTTTTTCAGCACCTTGTCCAGGGTATATGAGAGGCAAAAAGGAAACCCAGATAATTCATTATCTTGGGATCTTCAAGTCCTCTGCTTTTCAGTGTTTTACCATGTTTGTTGTGTTATATCCAGGCATTTTTCATTATAGGTGTGAGTACCCAGGAAAAATAAGGCTACTCCATCATGGTGAAACCAGCTTATTTACTTTTTTTTTTTTTTCTTTGAGACAAGAATCTCACTCTGTCACCCAGGCTGGAGTTCAGTGGCATGATCTCGGCTCACTGAAACTTCTGCCTCCCGAGTTAAAACGCCTCCCGAGTTAAAGTGATTAAGCGATTCTCCTGCCTCATCCTCCTGAGTAGCTCAGACTACAGGCACCCACCACCACGCCCGGCTAATTTTTGTATTTTTAGTAGAGATGGGGTTTCACCATGTTGGTCAGGGTGGTCTCAAACTCCTGACCTCGTGATCCACCCACCTCAGCCTCCCAAAGTGCTGGGATTACAGGCATGAGCCACCACGCCCAGCCCAGCTGATTTACTTTTAAGAAACACTTGGTCAACTCTGTTTTTATATAAGCCAGTTTATAGTCTACACACAGTATTCTCAATGGCCAAGTGATATTTGTATACAGAGATTATGGAAACTTTTTTTTTTTTCTTTCTAATCTTTTCACATGTCTCTGATTATCATGGGCTTTACATGGTCAGTCTGGCTATTGCTTATAATTCACTCTGTGAATTATAATTAGTACTTTTGGGCCTTCAATGTTAAGTAGTTCTTGGAATAGTATCTTCTTTATATAGCATCCAAAGCTTTCCTACTAGTTGAAACCTGGATTTCCTTTTCCAAAACTTTTCAAAATATATTTTCAGCTATAGATTTATAGTACTGATTTGCCATCATCTTGACTATACTTATTGTTCTCTCGGTTGGAATCACCTTAGATTAGTAAATTTGAATGTTAAAATGGGTCTATATAAAGATAAAGCACATTAATGTGCTACATGTTGTTAATTTAAAAATCTTATTATATTTATCATTCTCCTATTTCTAACAAAGTATTTATTTTAAAATAGAGAAGAAAATGTAACATCTGGTATAGAAATGTTACAATGATTTTATTTTAAATAAATGAGTAGTTGATCCATGAGGTAGATGGCTACAATATTTTTGCCTGGTCTTAATATTTGTACAGGGAATTGTTGAATTTGCCACAACTGCCAAAATTCACCACAAATGCCAAACTAAGACTATAGAGAAAGAAAGCAGTTAATCTTTAAAAATATTCATTTCAGATGTATAATGAAGGTCAGTATTTCTCTAGTATTGAATAGAATTAAAATAATGAACACATTCTGTTTTGTAATGATTGATATTTTATATTGGACCCTATCAAAATATCATATTTTTTTCCAAGACTCACAAAACAATTCCCTTTACACATACATGATATGTTCAATATTTACCATGGCACCTACTATATTTGCAGCTTCACAGAAAAAATATAAAATGTTTATCTTTGAATTTCAGCAGCTAACGAACTCTTNAAGGTCAGTATTTCTCTAGTATTGAATAGAATTAAAATAATGAACACATTCTGTTTTGTAATGATTGATATTTTATATTGGACCCTATCAAAATATCATATTTTTTTCCAAGACTCACAAAACAATTCCCTTTACACATACATGATATGTTCAATATTTACCATGGCACCTACTATATTTGCAGCTTCACAGAAAAAATATAAAATGTTTATCTTTGAATTTCAGCAGCTAACGAACTCTTTTTAAAATTTTTAAATTTTTTTGTACTTCATCCGAGGGAAGGGGAGCTGATTGGTTATATAAAAAGTATGTCTTCTATCTGA
This sequence comes from Rhinopithecus bieti, assembly GCF_001698545.2. Taxonomy (NCBI): domain Eukaryota; kingdom Metazoa; phylum Chordata; class Mammalia; order Primates; family Cercopithecidae; genus Rhinopithecus; species Rhinopithecus bieti. The sequence goes on along the minus strand of NW_016813573.1, from coordinate 722,420 downwards.
AAACTCAGTGACTCTCTAACCTGCACGTTAGAATCCTTTGGGAACTATTAAGAAGCACTAAAGCACAGCTGCACTTGCAGAAATTCTGCTATAACATTGAATTCTGGCATGGGTGTTTGTAACGGTTTTCCAGGTGATTTTAGGAGTACCAACTCATCTCTTGCATCTTTGTAGGCATTACAATATCTGTAGTTATCTTCATAAAATGGAAACATTGAAATATTGGAATTTTAGAAAGTACAGATGTGCCTACTATCAATAACTTTGACTAAATTAATTATGTCACAGAAAGGGTTTTTTTATTTTAAATAAGGAGAAAATAATTTCAAGTTCAATACAAAATCCAATTTTAGCACTTATTTGTGCCTATTGGTCCTTGTAATCTGCAAACAAGATAGCTTTTTTGTAGTAAATAAAGCAGTTTATTTTCTCTTCTCTTCCTACCTCCCCCATGCGGGATTTTGATTTAGTGATTCTCATACTGTTTAGATATTCTTTATGTAGCATCAGTCGTCTATTATAGCTTTCCAAGGATCTGTTAAGAATCCTTGAAACTGACAGGTGACTCAGATCTACACAGCTGAGCCCAGTACTGAGTAGCTCATTTCATCTTGTAAGCAAGCACTTTGGAAATCAAGATAGCAAATTAGAGTCAGACATACGTGATCAATATAAGCTTGTGTTCTTCCTCTGTGTAACTACTTACTTAGGTGCAAATCCTTTTGCATCACTAGGTCTACTCTCCTAATTTAGTAAATTGATGTAGCAACCCCTCAGAGGTGCTCTTCATATTACCGAATTAAGAAGACAGAATCTCATGACTACAAATTAATAAATGAATATTATGTAGTGGAACTGTCATTTTATCTTTTCTCTCGAAGAATTGACCTCTATGATGAAGATTTATCAGAAGTATTAAAAAATAGCCCAACTTATATTAGATTATCAGTTAAAAAACCCAAGGATCTGCCATATCCAACGCTGTATAGCAGATATAACCATGCTCATAAGCAATATGCTGTGCTAACTCCCTGCTCTCACAAATTTATAATATAACTAAAAAGATAAGAACATGGCCAGACGTGGTGGCTCATGCCTGTAATCTCAGCTCTTTGGGAGGCCGAGGCGAGCGGATCACAAGGTCAGGAGATCGAGACCACGGTGAAACCCTGTCTCTACTAAAAAAAAAACAAAAAATTAGCCAGGCGCGGTAGCGGGTGCCTGTAGTCCCAGCTACTCGGGAGGCTGAGGCAGGAGAATGGCGTAAACCCGGGAGGCAGAGCTTGCAGTGAGCAGAGATCGTGCCACTGCCTGGGTGACAGAGCGAGACTCTGTCTCAAAAACAACAACAACAAAAAACGAAAACAAACAAATAAAAATATAAGAACATAAGAACATGTAAGTAGCAAATAACTAAGGTAAAATGTGTTTTATGTAATTAATAAGTTGGATTCAGTAAAAGATGCATTATTTTTTCTATTATTACTGTAATGTATTACTACACACTTAGTGGCTTAAAACAACACAAACTTATTATCTTACAGTTCTGGAAGTCAGAAGTCCAAAATATGTCTCATTGTGCTAAAATCAAGATGTCTGTAGGGTTGTATTTCTTTCTGGAGGCTTTGGAGGACAATTCATTTTCTTTTCTTCTTCTGTTTCTAGAGACCACATGTTTATCTTGGTCCATGTCCTTGCTTCCTCCATCTTCATAGCCAGCAATATCAGGCTGAGTTCTTCTCATACTTCCATCACTCTGTCTCTCTCCTGTCTCCTTCCTTCCCTTGCAAGGGACTTGGGATTATATTGGGCTTACTTGAAAAAATGCAGCGTAATGTCCTCCTCTTAATGTCAGCTGATTAGCAACCTTAATTTCATCCGCAGTCTGAATTCTCCATTTCCATGTAACCTAGCACATTCACAGGTTCTAGCAATTGGGATGTAGGCATCTTTGTTGGGAGTTGGGGCTGGGAGGTGTTGGGAGTCATTTTCCACTTGCCACAGAAGGTATGTAAGCAGAAACATTTGGCTGGAAAAGGAGGTTTATATACACAAAGAGAAAAAGATACATCTGAGAAAGCATTTTAGGGTCACATTGTAGAGGTTTCTGAAAGACAAATAGGGATTTTAAATCTTGTCTATAAGGCAAAAGAAGACCATCAAAATGCCTGAGGGAAGAGATGATCCAAGAAAGCAAAGTAAAAAGATAAGTGAAAAGCACTGTGCAAGTGAACTAAGTAGCAAAGACGAGTTGCAGGAAGATCGATTTTGAGGCTCTCGCTGTGGTTCAGGTATGAGATGGTAATGTTTTGGATTAGTGTGATGCAAACAAGAATAATCAGAATCCAGCAGAGAAGACATCGAAACACACATGACTCTGATGTTCCAAACCTGGAAAAGTAGGAAAATTGGTGGCACCATTAATGGAAGTGGAATTGAATGTTTTTTAATTTAAGATATATAGTGATATAGTAATTACCAACATAGCACATATAAAACAATTTTTTAAATATTTTTCATTTATCTCTTGTAACCCAGAAGACTCAAATTCCACTGGAAATCAACCACACTCTAGGCAGATTTTAATAAGCACTGACATAAGAAAGAGTGGTAAAACAAAATGCTCTTTGGGATGTGATGAACATACCTTATTTCAAAAAATTCTGGGGATTCTTTAATTTTGTAAAAGACATTAGAGATATTTTCTTAAATGGGAGATTTTTTCTGTAGTTTTCTTTGCCCCCACCCAGAAAAGAATGAAGTTGAAAAAAGTTTTGTACTGCTTTAAAGTTCATATGGAACCAAAAAAGAGCCCGCATTGCCAAGACAATCCTAAGTCAAAAGGACAAAGCTGGAGGCGTCACGCTACCTGACTTCAAACTATATTACAAGGCTACAGTAACCAAAACAGCATGGTACTGGTACCAAAACAGAGATATAGACCAATGGAACAGAACAGAGTCCTCAGAAATAATACCACACATCTACAGCCATCTGATCTTTGACAAACCTGAGAGAAACAAGAAATGGGGAAAGGATTCCCTATTGAATA
>NW_016813573.1:689927-716335 GCF_001698545.2 Rhinopithecus bieti | reverse complement strand
AGAAAACCAAACACCGCATGTTCTCACTCATAGGTGGGAACTGAACAATGAGATCACTTGGACTCGGGAAGGGGAACATCACACACTGGGGCCTATCATGGGGAGGGGGGAGGGGGGAGGAATTGCATTGGGGAGTTATACATGATATAAATGATGACTTGATGGGTGCTGACGAGTTGAGGGGTTCAGCACACCAACATGGCACAAGTATACATATGTAACAAACCTGCACGTTATGCACATGTACCCTAGAACTTAAAGTATAATAATAAAAAAAAAAAAAAGAAAAAAGTTTTGTAGTAATGAGAAAGTGATGAGACTAAACAACGTGGCATGAGATTTGTGTGTGCATAATTAAAGATTAAGATGCTAGTGACAGAGTGTGTAATTCTTACAAAGGATAAAAAGGACATTACACTTAAGTAAGAATTATTCTACCATCTTAATGAGTCGTTTTCCCTATCCTACCCTCATATTTCTTGAGTGTCTGCTTCCTTTATATTTAACATAAATTTAACTAACCTTATGCAATTCATCAGTGATTTTGTAATAGTAGATTACGGACTTATTAACAAACTATCAGAGCATTTCACAAGAAACATACTGTTAAGAAATATAATGTTAAAAAGAAATAAGTCAAAATCTGACAAAAGAGATGGAGGAGGTGTCCACATGTTCAACATACAGTCTAATGGAGTCACTGAACATTTCAAAACCACCCTTCAGCATTCAAGAGTAGCCTCAGAGTTCTTACAAAGGCATATTCTGAGATGTTTATCCTTTAGGAAGTGCTGACTCCAAGACTCTAACTTAGAGAATTCTGTTTTGACATAATCAGTTCTGGTTGATGTGTTGTTAGATACCATGCAATGAGCCAGCTGCACATAATACTATTCATTCTAGCTGACTGGTCTTTGCCAACCTTTGTCACAACCCTGAATACTTGCTTTTGAGCAAGAATAGGCTCAGTGTACTGAATGCTATTGGATCTCAGCATCATAGGGCTGCTATCTTCAGCCCTGGAAAAGTAAACATTGGCCAATGCAACTAAAATCTAGGACCTGGCACAATGATTCTTTTTCTTACTGATGTAGCCTGGCTGGGGACAGTGATCAGAAATATAATAATAAAAATCAATAAAATAAAATACCTTCGTTACACTTGCAGTTTACAGAGGGGTTTACAAATATGCAACATAAGTCAAGGAGGGAAGGCTAATTAAGTATGTTCACAGTATAAGCTTAGCTTAGACTGTCCTTTATCTTCCTATTTCTTCCCTGTTTCTGTACTTAGTTATTTCTCTACTGTTTATTAAGGGAAAGCTTTGCTTAATTTCTAGTTTGGGGCAATTATTCCTGCTGTCACTGTTAAGAGATTTGGCAAGTCAGTGTTAACTGTAAGTGATACAACTTGCCACAATGTAACCAGTTCAAATTATAAAAGTTAGATGGCTAATATAGTGAATAGTTTAAAACTTTATAACCAATTTTTATCACTAACCTTATAGAGCAGATACATGTACATAATATCTGTCTCATACATCATGAAAGTATAAACATATCAACAGACTGAGTGCCTATGTACAAAAACCTGTATTACATAGAACAGGACTATGAAAATCAATGCCATTACAGCATCTCCCCTCCAGGGGGGTAGGTGCTATTATAGTCAACAGCAAGATCCCTTATACTCAAGAAATCTTTTTAATTTTCAAAATCTACTGATTATATAAAATTTAACTTTATGGGAGTTAGACATGTGTCTGCTGTAAGTCTTCACAGACCAATTAAAATATCAAGAGCAGTAAGCACTTTTATAGTGATCCCATGCACCAGGAACCACTCTAAGTACTTCACACATATGAACACGCTTAATCCTCATGATGACATTCTGTGGGTGCGATTATTTTCCAATTTATAACCTTTTGAGTTTCTTTGCCCTTGGCTATATTTATGATTACTGAATCTTCCACTGGCTCTTACTTAGTGGAAGGAACTAATGGAAATGAGTTGTTACTTATTATGAGTAATTTTTTGTGAAGACTTCTTTTATTGAAATCTTAAGGTTCATAAAGTAGACAGCAGATAATAGAAGAGGTTCTAGGTGGTTAAAAAGTTATGAATCAATGATTAATGTGAAAGTGACTACGCCCACTTACTTAAAACAGGTTATTTTATCATTTTGCTGTTGATAATCATTTTGCATGTAAAGACAATGCATGTCAGAAAAAAATGAAAATTGTGTGTATGTTGGGGGTGGGGTTACCTCAGAGGGAAGAGGTGATGAAGTTATCTTAGAGATCCTTGAAAATCACCCTGGGATTAGTTCTCCTAACCACACTGTTCCCAAGAGCTTGTGAGATGCTGCCCTATGGCACCAGGAGATGGAGATAGCAGTCTCATTCTAAGAACCATCTGAAATGGTATAAAAATGCAATTAGTTGATGATGAAGCTGGTAAGTAACTACAGATTAGAATCTCATTCCCTCATAGTCTCAGGCTTTTAAAAAAATTATTATTCCAAGGCCACTCATTTCAAGTTCAAAGACCCAAATACCTATCCTATCCTGTCTCAAAACTGACTTTCATCAATAAAGTCACCAGAGCTGAGTTTAACACACTAAGCTTCTAGGTCTCAGTTATGAGAAATCTTTGAGTCTCAGTTATGAGAAAGGGTGAGTCCATTTAAATCTATGATTTTCCTTGAAATATTTCCTTTGTCAATTTAATATTCACCTTCCTTGACCCTCGTCTCATGCGGAGTCATGCAGGCATAATTTTATTAGCTGTTTCTCAGCTCACATTCCATAAAACTCCTACATACTTCACTTGCCTTCTGTTGTCCCCCTTCAAATTTAAACAATGTTCTTTCCTTGTATAGACTCATTTCCACATGGAGTTCCACTAAGACCTACTGGAATGAGAAAATAGCCTTAACTGATATATGTGCTCAGGCTTTTTATACTGCCAGGCATTATCCAGATGGTATCAGCGATAACAATGTCATAAACTATAACTTTTAACAATCTCCAGTTTGAATTATGGAAGCAGCCTCCAGCCATACCACCCCGAATGCACCCGATCTTGTCTGAGATATGCAAGCAGTGCTTTCCATGGACAAAAATTGCAAGAGATTTTTGCTTAACAAATATTCAATTACATTTAAAATTGACACATTTTGTCATACAGGAAGCAAATGTATTTTCCTTGGAAAGTTCAAGAATGTATCCACAAAGGGGGATTTTTAAAAAAATCTCAAAAGTCATTGGGGTACAGGTGGTTTTTGGTTATATGAATAAATTTTTCGGCAGTGATTTCTGAGATTTTAGTGCACCGATCACCTGAGCATCTATGCCATGCCCAGTAAGTTGTTTTTTATCCCTCACCTGCCTCAGAACCTTCCCTGCCAAATATCCAAAGTCTATTAAATCATCCTTATGCATTTGCATACTCATAGCTTAGCTCCCATTTGTAACTGAAAACATACAATATTTGGTTTTCCATTCTTGAGTTATTTCACTTAGAATAATGGCCTCCATTTCCATCCAAGTTGCTGCAAAAGATATTGTTTCATTCTTTTTTTATGGCTGAGTAGCATTCCATGGTGTGTATATCCATTTAATTTATCCACTTGTTGGTGGACGGGCACTTAAGTTGGTTCCATATCTTTGCAACTGCGAATTGTGCTGCTATAAACATGCATTTACATTTGTCTTTTGCATATATATAATGACGTTCTTTCCTTTAAGTAGATACCACATGGTGAGATTGCCAGATCAAATGGTAGTTCTACTTTTAGTTCTTTAAGTAATCTCCATACTGTTTTCCACAGTGGTTGTATTAATTTACATTCCCACCAGCAGTATAAAAGTGTTCCCCTTTTACCACATTGATGCCACCATCTACTGCCTTTTGACTTTTTAATTATGGCCATTCCTTGCAGGAGTAAGGTGGTATCTCGTTGTGATTTTAGTTTGCATTTCCCTGATCATTAGTGATGTTGAACATTTTTTCATGTATTCGTTTGTTGGTTGTCTATCTTCTTTTGAGCAAGTCATTTGCCCACTTTTTGATGGGATTACAAAATAGGGAATTTTAAAGAGAACAAAACAAAATCACACACAAAATTATTTAAACAGAAAGAGGAAAGAAGGGAGTGAGAGAATAAGGGAGGGACGAAGGAAAGGAGGAAGGAAGGAAAGAAGGAAGAAGGTAGGAGGGAAGGAAGGTAGGTTATCTGTGTCAAAAATGTAATTTTATGTAATTACTAACCTATAACTGGATGCATGCCTCATTAAGAGAATCTTCATGTCATATGAGATACATATTATAAACCTTTCATAATAAAGTACAAGGTACAAAGGTAATTATTTAGTTTGTTTATGGATACTTAATTATGTATTTAATAACTTCTACTTTTACATTACTTATCTTTCTTCCTTCATCTGAACTCACTATGGGTTTACCGTAAATACTTATGTTCCCTAAGGGAAAATATGAAACAACAACCACTCCCCCACCCCATCCAAATGTGATAATAATAATTCAAATTATTTCGACAAATTTGATCCATGTCATGCTGGTACTATACCTGACTCTACAAACACTGCCAATGTTTTTTATCTCTAATGACAAATTTTCTTTAGTCTTTTAATCTATTCAGGTAGTAGCAATGCTACTATTTTCATTTCAGGAAAATGAAAACAACAAATGATATGAACCAGCTTGAGGAATTCTTACTCAAAGTTTAATTTTCTTCGACAGTTCAGATTGTTCTCTGTGGTAGGAAGTCAGAAACAGCTGATGAAAATGCTTTACATATGTGTATGTTCACACACTAACATACACGATTAATCATACTCGAATATGACACACACACAGAAATACAAATATACCCTTGTAATGTTCAAATTAGTAATCAATGGGTATTAAGATGCTCTAAGTAAAGCATCTTGCTTTATTTCAATATCTTGCTTTACATGGTTCCCAGTCATTTCTTTGTCACAATGTCTTTTTAATAACTATTTTAATTATTTTTAATTTATCCTTTCAAAAGAAACATTAAATTGTACACAATTATGCCTTGCCCCTAAAACAGTATCATTTTAGGGTGATTAAGTTTTTAAGATTTCTACAATAAATTGACATTGAAATTCAGAAGCAATTTTGTTTGTTTGTTTAGAGATGAGGTCTCATTCTGTTGCTCAGGCTGGAGTTCAATGGCTTTTCACAAGGGGCAATCATAGTGCACTCCAGCCTTGAAATTCTCTTCTCAAGTGATCCTCTTACCTCAGCCTTCCAAGTAGCTGGGACTACACTTGGTAAAAGTAGATTCTTTATTACATCTTTTAATTTACATTTACACTGTCTTCTATTTTTGTATATTGTAGCTACTTAATTTTCTAAAAAATATTAAGAAATAGGTAATAGATGGATGAAGAAATACATCTACTTTTATACGGAGTCTTGTCACGCTAGTCAATCAGTTTTATAGTATTTTGTCTCTCAGTTGACTAACTAATTTTTTGAATTAACTTAGTCACCTGGACTTTAAGACTAGGCAATCTAGAGAATAAGATACACTTTAATAACACAAAGACATACCTAGAAGAAAATAAGGACACTTCTTTACTGTCTGCCTCTAATCTGTTTCAAGAATTAGGTAGTTAAGAAGTAAATCAGGAGGAAGACAACAGAATTGAGTAAAATTCTACAGATGTATTAATGTCCCTTGCATTTAAGCTGAAGAGACAGATTGATCTATTACAGAGGTAAAGAGTCTAACATGTATCATTCTTAATTCTACAACTTTCTGTCTGTTCAAGTTGTTTTACCTCTCTGAGCCTCATGTAGAAAATGGAAATGCACCTATCTCTTTGGACTTTGGTGAATGTAGAATGAAATAATATATATAAAAACTCTTAGTAGAGTGCTGAGCACAAAGTAGGTATGTTTATTAAATTATTGACCTGAAAAAAATCATTTCTGTAGAAAGGAAAAGTCAGGAGGATGAAAAGTGGAGGAAGTACCTGCCTTCGGATAAACAACATATCTGGCCAAATCTCCCTTTAGATGCCTCATAGGGTCCCGTTTTCCCAGTAGATGACACTGTCATGTCATTAGGAAGGATTTGCAAAGCCCATTCGTGACCAAATGAAACAAATTCCTAGATCTGTTAGTCATGTTTGCCCTGATCACAAGGGAGTAGCGTTACTTTTTTCTCACACATGTTCATCACTTCTCCCATCTAGGTTGCTCTCCAGATTTTCTTCCCATTCTGGGTCTCCTGTCTCCCCAATACCTTCTGACAGAGTATCCACTTCTTTCTTCTCATTTTTATCACAGATACCTGAAGCTGAAAATATTTCTGAAAATCAGCAACACTACCTTATTTTCCTTTAAAATCTGAAGAAAGCAAAAAAAAAAAAAAAAAATAGTAAAAACCTATGGTGTCAATGAGAAAAGGAACACTTACTATGCCAGTACTTAAAGGAACTTTACTAGAGAAAGTACTTTCTTCTTCTTCTTATGAAGCATGCCTATTTTATATTTTTAACAACTAGCATTTACTAAGAGTATACAGCAATGGTGGGAAACACTGGCAACAGCTATGATTGCAATACTTAGCCACGTTTTCTGGGTGGGCCGATCATATAAACCCACCCTGTGCAATGACCTGGACAGTGACGATGGGTAAATGGTTTTGAGTGGGTTGTTTGTCCTCCAGAAGTGGCAGGAGATGGGGGTCCCATTTCATTCAGATAGTCCTGATTGTTCACAGAAAACGAATCATAGAAAAGAGATTACTGCTGGGGGGGAAAAAAAGAAGATATTAATTTTATTCTGTAATTTGGGAAATCTTGATTGAGTATTACTTCCGTTAATACTACAAAATATACTTTTTTTTTCATTTAAAAGATACCCTGACACATACATTATTTTAAAGTGGCATTTAACTACAGGAATGCTTAAATAACACCACTATTGACAATGAAAACTGGGAAGATTTATGTACAAAGCGTTTCTCTTTCTTCACAGATAAACTTTGAAAGATAAATTGCTTTTAAATTAAAAGTGATTTTGTATCTACATTCTCTATGTAAAGCTCAAACTTTTTGCACTTTATATCGTTATATATTTTTTGGTTAAAAGTTAAGATTTGCATATAGACGTACAGTGAAACCCCAATTAATGCTACTTTAAATAGAGTACTGTCTTCTTTATTGTTTCTTAAGCTCCAAATTTTGGTTTGAAGTCTAGGAAATTGTTTCCTGGAAAAAAAATCTCTAGTTGTTAACTAGTCAATACCTGTTCATTTTTAAAATACATGTTCTGAACTAAAAAGAATAAAATGATTACTGCCAAGTTGGCATTTCAAGTGATGTGGTGGAATCTGTAGTCTGAGCCTTCACATTTACACCACTGCTGTTGGAAACAGCAACGAGAAAAGAATGCACAAAGGGCATCCTTGGATTTAAATTAGAAATGGTCCAAATGATAGGACTTCTCAAAGAAATGTGGGGTGTTAAACAGACAGAAGGGACCATCCCTCCCCAAATTCACTGGGGAGGGACACAAATCCTTAGTCAAAGTGTACTGAAATAACTTCAGTGATCACTAAAAGCTCTAATTTTTTGTGTCATTGTTAATTGGTGGTGCTGCCACATAAAAATAAGGAATATACTACACAGAAAGCTGAGGCAGGTGTCACCTATTTCCATGTGTCCCGGTCCCAGTTTCTTCTGATTTGTGTGGCTAGACTTAATATGCAAAAAGTCACTTAACATTTTAGCATCTCAAAGAGAAGCCATTGAATATCTAACTGACAAGAAATGATAGTACAGTTAATCCCCCCTTATCCATAGGAGATACCTTCCAAGATCCCCAGTGGATGCCTGAAACTGCTAATAGTACCGAACCCTAGATATACTATGTTTTCCCTACATGTACATACATATGATAAGGTTTAACTTATAAATTAAGCACAGTAAGTGATTAACAATATCAAATAAGAAAATAGAACAATTATAACAATGTACTGTAATTAAAGTTATATAAATGTGGTCTCTCTCTCTCAAAATACCTTGTTGTACCATTCTCCCTAGTTTTGGATGGTGTTGACCACAGGTAAGTGAAAACTCAGAAAAGTGAACCCACAGATAAGGGGAGACTCCTCTGTATTTGGTCTAAGCCAAGAATCCAGTTCCTCTCTGTAAATAAGATAGTGGCATATCCTCCTGAAACCGGATGTGAGGAGCAGCAAAATGCAAGGTGCAGGATGTGAAAAGATGGAAGACATGTTTGCGAATACAAAATGCAATCAAAGTTTCAAATAATGTTGAATTCTGTAAATTTTAATAATGTTTCTGCTTCCAGTAATTCAAGTAAGTATTCATATCAAAGGAGAATGTATATAAATAGTGAATTACTCCAACATTCAATATTTCCACTAGACTATAGACTCTATTATTATAGAGTATGAATTTATTTTTTCACACACAGAAATTGGTGTGCAGTAGATGCTTGATAAATACTCATCAAATAAATAAATTTCTGCTTATTTTTTGCAATAATTAAATAGCAGGAACGTGTTGTAAGTTTGTTTCAAGATTAGTTAACTCTAAGTTTGATAGTTGAATGTTAAGAGAAATTACTAAATAGGTAAACAAAGGTAAGATTTTGTGGTGGAAAAACATTTTGCAGGGGCGGCTATGAGGGAATATATTGGAAAGACCCTCCCACATTAAAAAGCACTATGAACTTATATAGCATTTAATATGTGCAGGGTCCTGTTCTAAGTTCTATACAAATATTAACTTTTAAAATACTCGTAACAACTCTGTAATCTATATATTTTATTATCACCACTTAAAGATGAAGGAATTGAGAAAGAGAAAGGTTAAGTTGCTCAGTTTCAAATAGCTAGTAACTGGCAGAGACGAGATTTAAAACCAGTCAGTTTGGTTTCAGAATTTGTGTTCTAAGCTACTATATCTATTGCTCCTGGGAAAAAATTGTAAGGCTATTACCATATTTTTCATATATAGGGCTGCATTAGTTTCTTTGGGCTGTTGTAAAAATTACCACAAACTGGATGGCTTAATACAATAGAAATTTATTCTCTCACTGTTCTAGAGACTAAAAGTCCAAAATGAAGGTGTTGGCAGGAGTATGCTTCTCTGAAAGCTCTAGAAGAATCCTCCCCCTAACTCTGTGTAGTTTCTGGGGTTGCTCATAGTCCTTGGCCTTCCTTGGCTTATAGCTGCATCACTCCAATTTCCATATGCCTTTTGTGTATGTCTTTCTGTGTCCTCTCCTTGTGTTATTAGGACACCAGTCACTGGATTTAGGACCTATTCAAATCCAGTATGACCTCATGGTAACTTGAGTATTTCTGCAAAGGCCTAATTTTCAAATAAGGTCACATTCACTGGTGCTGGGGGTTAGCAATGGGACATGTCTTATAAGTGGCACAATTCAATCCACACAAAAGATCAGCCTTCTGTTAACATTAAGAAAAATGCTTATCATGAAAACCAGTTACAGTAACATTAGATTGAATTTCTTAATCATGTTCATTTCAAACTATTTAATAAAGTAATGAGGGATTTTACATGCTGGCCTGTAAATTTCTCACCCTAAGTTATTTTATTTTATTTTATTTTTTTGATGCTGGGATAGCAGACAAAAGGCCAGCTTGGAAGACGTCTAAACCAGACCTCATACATCTCATTCTGTCGCCCTGGCGCCAGAAGATTTCTTCAAAGGGGAGGGAGAGGCCATTGAATGTTGGCATTGCCACCTTAAAGTGTTAAGACTATTTTTCTCACGGTTCTCCATAAGTCAGGTTGGTTTTCTGATATTTCCCTTTAGACCACTGAGAAACTAACAGCTGCTGGCAGGTAAAGCACCATCACTGCCTCTAGCTCCTCCACAGCTCATATTTCAAAATGTCATCAGAGAGCTGCTGCTGTGTGGACCTGAAGGGGAAAGACCCCTTTCCCCAATAATAACCTTTCAGAGAGATGAGTATACTCCTGGCACTTACTAGACACCAAGTTGAGATTTGCAGTGGAACAAAAAAGATAGGTTTGTAAATGGCACCCTATCTTCCTTGAAATAAATTATGTTTGCTAAAAGAAGTCGGTCTTCCAGTTAGCAGAATGGGGCAGCCCATACAGCTAGAATGGTAGTGGGGCTGGAGAAGTAGGGTGCTGGGGAAGAAGCATGGCACTCAGAGAAGAGTCTAGAATGGCTCCTAGGAAGCAGGATTCACAAAGGCCCTAGGAGACTATTCCTATGAGAACATAATGCAGTAAAAGGCCACGCAGGTGGCACATTACTTCTTATGCCACTGTGTTTGAAGAATAATTGACACAGCAAAAGAAAGGGCATTAAGAGGGTGCTGGCAACATCAATCATGTGGAAAGGAAATTTTACAATATGGGTGTTAAGTTTCTGAAATTTATAAACTCTGAGTTTTTCCTATGAAAGGAAATGTAAGGAATTTGGTAATTATTGCTTATTTTTGAACATTTAGGTCAATGTGGCAGATTATATTTTCCAAATTTATGGTAGTAGAGCTGGTGGAAGGAGAGATATTTTTGTGGTGATCTCAGGAAAATACAATCTGATGTGGTCAGATATTTTCTTCCTTCTTGTGCAAGTACAAGTTATTTCAGCTGCTTAAAATACTCATCCTGTCTTTCTGTGTATTGATTTATCTTTACGATTCATTACTCCTGGTTTTCAACTGTCATTTCATGTTCCCTGAACTTGGAAATTTTATCTTTAAAATTGTCTTATTTCCTGCCATAAGCATTTGATCTTCAGGTTTACAGATATTGGTTATGTAAACATGGATCAACGCCTACAGAATTCCAGTGGAAGCTACTCCAAAAAGAGCCTGACTAGTGCTACCTAAGATGCTTTTTATATGTGTTGCCACCCTGCCTGTCAACCTGGAATGGAAAAGCAAGTTTCTTTTATAGGCAGTTTATAATGAGATTGGAAAATGTTGGGGCTCTGGAGCAAGATGCCTGGGTTCAAATTCAGGCCCTACACTTACTAGCAATAAAAGTTATTCAGCTTTTCTGTGCCTCTACTGAAACGTCTTTAAATGAGACATCTTTAAATAACAATGGTACCAATAATAGAAGTTATAGTAATAACTGCATAAGTAATACACATAATGTGCTTAGAACAAGTTGTGACAAAGGCAACATATAAGAAATATTGGATATTATTCTGAGTACTTTCCAACTGAAAAATTCGCCTGAAGCTAGTGAGATGAAGAACTTGGGAATTTAGAAAGTTAAGACGAAAACACAGAAGCACAATGCCCACATGACATTGTATTAAGTAGTATCTGAGTTACTGCAGGAGAGTGGGAACATGAAGAGTGTTTAATTGAGTTATACAGAAAGTAAGTAAACATTACTTAATGGGAACTGCATTTTCATTCCAGACTCTAAATAGGGAAATGACTTTTCCTGCCAAAAGTGGTTTAAAACATATCTTCCATTTTCCCTTCTTTCCCCCACCCCAGTAAAACCTGGAGGTAGTCTCTGTCAATTTTCTTCAAAATGCCAAGCGAGTTAAGGCAGTGGGCTGATATTCTCTTTTCCTACACTGAAGTATAACTTCTCTGTTCCTTTTGATACTCACATCAGATTATACTGCATAGTTCATTAAAATTGGTTATAAAGACGTTCACATTAGAGGATATGAATGAGCTCTCAATAAATCATTTTGAAATCTTGGGTTAAAAAAAGAACATATTGGGTATTGTTATGTAACCAGTTTATTGAATTAAACATGGACATCAACAGGAAATGGCTACAGTTTCTCACAGTTTCTTGCTATTAGATCTCCCATCACCAACAGAAAATCATATCAGATCTGAATGTTTTTTGGCCGCTTTCATTGTTAAGAAAGTCTTATTCTCAAGTATTAAATGTCCAGTCAAATCTAATACTATAATTCCAGTCTCATAACCAATCAAAGCTTCTCTCACACCTCAGACTCCATGGCTAGAAAACCTGTAACGAAAAGTGGGAAGTGGAGACCTTTTTGCTGTTCATGTTCCAGCCCTCCTACATTTGCTCTGGTGCTTCTACGTCATCATTCCTACATTTTCAAGGGTGGAAGGAGGTTGGTGAGCAGAAGAGGAGGTAAAAGGAGAGAAAGTTCTTACTTGATTGGTACTGTTTTAAAGTGGAAATTGTAGCACTCTGGAAGGCTGGTGCCTAAATAGCAATATTCTCTCTTGAAAGTTCTTCAGATATCTCCCACATTCTCCTCTCCAGCTGCTCTCTTCTTGCAAATGTCCCACACAGATCTCGGAGTCATGCCATCTGAGATCCACCTTGCCTACATTACTCAACAGCCTCTTAATCTAAGGAAAAACTCATATCTTTTTCCAGCAAACACTGGAAATAAAAGGAATCCCCTATGGAGCCCTCTCTCTCTCTGTTCTGCTTCTCAGCTAACACCAGACAGCTTTGAGCTATTTCTTTTACAGTGAGAGTCAGGCATGAGTGTTTATACCTCCCCACCCTCTGGATGGTTCTCTTGGAGTCCTATTTATTTGGCTTAAGTTGAAGAAGAGCATATTCTCCCCACCAAGAAATGCGAGAGGAGAAAAAATAGCACTCCAAGATTTTTCTTAAGGAAATCTTCAATCATCAGTTCTCACTCATTAATTTACTAGCCTGCTCTTATGTATAGGCTGGAGGTGGTGATAGGTTAGATGTTATGGAACCAATTTGGGCCTCCTTCCAACAAATTCTGCCTAGATGGTCTAGCACCTTTCTAGAATGTGTGGGCATTTAACACCAACTGTGCTCTGCTTTGGAGCCCTAGCCCGACATCAAAACCAGCAGGAACAGTCTCACTTACTTCTCTCCTACAGTTCGGAAATGGCGGCTGAACTGCCTATTACGGCCAAGGTTCTGACTCCGGGAAGAAACTGGCAGATGAACAGAAAACTGACCAAATTTGATGTTTATGCATCACATTTATTCTCCATAACTTTCGCTCACCCATTCCGCAAGCTTTTATTACTTACATATATTTGGAAAGTATCAGGAGTTATTCTGGAGAATTTAATTAAGTAGACGAGACAACCTTTGCTCTTGAAGAAAGACTATTTCAGAGATCCTTTGCTGTAATGCAGTTCTTCCAAAATTTATGTATGCCATTAGGAAGAGAGTAAAAGTTTAACCTTTGGTATCTGAGAATATCATCTGAAATAGTGAATGTCTTCATTCTTTATATTGGTAAGGTATGAATTCCCTGAGGGGTTCATTCTTCCCCAAGAGTACACAAAAGTGACATTTTAAAGGAATCGAATTTCAGATCTTCAAGTCTCTTAAGTGCACAGAAGAAAAATTGATCTGCTGAAGAAGGAACATGTAGTTGAGTTCTGCCTGTTTTCCTAACTTTTCTTAAGTTTTCTTTCCCAACTTACATGTCATTTCATGCCTCCTAGATTTTACCATCTTTCATTATTCTAGGAGATAAAAACCTCAGAACAGCCAAAATGTAGCAATGATTTTCAAATACTACTTTTGATTTTGAAAAGGTGAATGATTCTGATGAACGTGAAAAAAATGATAAATATTTTGTAATTCAGTGTTTTCCAACTATTTGCATATAACAAAAGTTACAGGAGCACATAATTAAGCTGTCAGTTGATAAGTCATTAGTTTTTAGTGATAGATCACTATGTTGCTTTGTATACATGATTACAAAATAATTTAAAGAATTGAGAGTTATTGCTATAACCCCTTTAATTCTTACTTGTGTGAACAAGATTTCTTAAACTTCACACCAGTAAAAAGAAAAACAGAATTAATGTTGAATATCATTCTAACAAGTAATATGATTTATCTCTCAGAAATATAAAGCTAATTATAAAAGTTCATTCATAAACATATAAACGTATGCATTTAATATAATTTTACTGTTAATGTTTAATAAATATTAAAGTTAATATTTAATAAGATACCCTTCATATATTAATCCTGCATATTTAATAATACATCCTTCATATATTAATGGTTTTATATTTATATATAATATATTGTATATCTGTGCATGTCCAAAATGTTATTTTCATAAGGTTGCTCATTGCAGCATTGTCTGTAAAAGCAAAAGCTATCCATGATTAGGAAATTAGTTAAATAAACCCTGGTAAAGCTATACATGAAATACTATAAAACTATAAAAAGAAAGTAAAAGAGCTGCCTACCTAATGACTGACATGAATTGATATTTAGGATATGTTGCCATGTCATGATGAACAATAACACCTCCCAACAAGATACCCACATCCTAATCTTCAGAACCTGAGTCTTACCATAAGTGACAAAAGGGACTTTATCAATGTGATTAAATTCAAACTTTTGACATGAGGAAGTTATCCTGGATTATCTAGGTGGGCCCTAAAAGTAATCTCAAATTGTTTCCGTAACAAGGAGTTGAAGGGAGTTTTGAGGACAGAAGAGAAAACAATGAGAAGATGGAAACAAATATTGGAGTGGTTTGGCTACTGGCCAAGGAATGCCAAAGGAGCCTCTAGAATTTGCAAAGGCAATAAATATATTCTTCCTTGGAGCCTACAGAAAGAACCATCTCTGCAAACCTTGATTTCAGCCTTGTAAAACTGATTTTTGACTTCTGACCTCCGGAAGTGTAAAGTATGTTTTCAAGCCACTAAGTTTACGGACGCTTGTTACAACAATAATAGGAAATGAATACCATTGTTAAAAGAAAAAAAAAGTAAATTTTATATACTGTGCTTTCTTTTATGAAAGAACAAATGAGGGCAGAAAAGCATGTATTTATGTTTGCTCAAATATGCCTAAAATTACACCAAAAAAGTAAAAATAGCTACCTTCAGGAGAAAGGAACAGAAACAAGACTTCTCAATGCTTGCCTTGTTATATTATTTTGGTTTTTAAACCAAGTGAAGGTATAAACTATTAAAAATAAAACAAAAAAATATGTAAAATGTAAAGAGGAAAAGTGGAAGCATTTTATTTTATGTTGGAGGTTGGAAACTCCTAAGGATTTGAGGATTTAGAAACCCTTTTACCTCTCAAGAAAGCTTGTTCTTCCCATCATCTATACAATAATTCCAATTTGAAACTCAAAGATCAGCAATGAAAGCTGAGAGAGAGAGAGAGAGAGAGACAAGATTCCAGTGGAATTGATTCGATGACAGACAACTGGGTGATTTGTACATATAATGAGTAAATAAATAGATGAAGAGATATTTTTCATGATTGGAATTGAAATGGCTGTTATTTACTTTTTAACAACTATAGAGCTGACATACTGAAAAAAAAAATTGGGTGATATAAACTGTAACTTCAATCTTTCCCCAAATTTGAAAAAAATTAGATAATTTGTATAAAATAAGACTGGAAATTAGTGATTTAAAATGTTCTTTAAAAAAAAAAAAAAAAACCTCTCATGTAGTTTGAGATAAACGTGTAATAAATGATTGAGGAGTGATGCACTCTGGTTAGCTATGTAGCCTGGTAAATCAAATTCCACTACCATTTTTTAAAAATAGATATCAATAAAATACAATCAAGATATTTTGAAACACAACCCGGGAAACAGGTGATCATTTGCTGATCATGTGATGTGTGTGTGTGTGTGCCCGCACATACACATTCAGGCCTAAGCACTGCTTCACAGTCCAGAAGACAATCAGAGTCACAAAGTCTGAGGTTGGTCATGAGGAGCATTGGTTTTCTGAGTGCAGCCTCTGGATAAAGTAGGAAGACAGCTCTAGTGCAATGGAAAGGACACCATACCTGAAATCAGACAAGTGGGTTAGCTTGGCTCTGCCACTGCTGGGAATCCATGGTTAAATTATTGGACTCTAATTCTCATTTTCCTCCAAAAGGACAGTACCACACACCGTGCTATGGACCCATTCTGTACCAACAGGCTTTAAAGGCACATGCTAGACCAAAGTGCTAGGCACTCAGTTAACGCACAATGTAAAGGCACACAGTGCTAGATTTAATTTTATCCCCATCATTACTACTTATAAAACTTTAAATAAAGCTCTCTGAACCCGTTTTAGCATTTTTGTAATGGGGAATAACCACAACTCCTTATCAGGGCTGCTATGAGACTAAAATAAGGTATCATAGCACACATAGCACATAGTCAGCACATATAATTATAGTGAGCTGTAATTATACCACATCTCCATGTTGGGTTATTATCCAAATTAAATTAGTACCCAGATGTAAGCACTTAACACAATATCTAGCATGTCATAGATACCAAAAACAAGTATTTATTCAAGATGTTAAAAAGTTAATGACTCTCCATTAAATTCACATACTGCGTTAGAACTTTAAAGTGGTAAGGTACAGTCTCTCTACCTTCAGTGATGTCATACAAATATTATTGTCCTCATTTTACAAAGCAAAGCAATACTATATTTACTAAATCATAAGAAATAGTTCATGTTGTCTCATGAACAAAAAGAATTCATGGGGACAATGGAATATTTGAAATTGAGTATCAGTGTTGTTGGACTTCTCAAATCTATTCACTGCATAAATTTTAGAGTAATCTATATTAATCACAAAAATAATCCCATTATTTCCATGCTTTAAACATTGTGACAGTTCCCCTGTATCACCTACATATGAATTACAAACCACTTTACAAGGTGTGCTGACTCTCTGTTATCTTATTTCCATCACACCCTAATGTCATCTCCATCCATTCTCTGCCTTATGTTTTTTGATCTGGTAATTCCTCCTTACTTGAGTTGCCTTTGATGTAAGACTCTTGCTTTCTTTCATGATTTTAGTTAAACTATCAGCTTTCCCTGGACTTCCCTGTCTGGTCCCATCTCCATGCCCTTTTCACTTGCTTAATTCTTACTCATCCTTTAGAACTTAGCTTACATGTACTCATATCTGTTTTACCTACCTGCGCTCACTCCTTCCTCACCCTGTCTCCCATTAGAATGTAAGCATCTCATGGTGGCTGTGATTATTTACCCTCAATTCTCCAATCTCTAACAGCACATAGGAAAGGGGCTTAACCAATCACTGTTGAATTAATATAAAAATGAAGGAAGTGAAGCCCAGAAGGTTTATGCAATTTGCCTGTTTCCTGTAAGAATAAATGCCTCTATATTATTTTGTCTGTAGAGGCTACAGAAAAATAGTAATAGTATATTAAAATATATGATATATAAATATAATGACATAAATGAATATAAATAACATAACCAGTAATAGTTTCTTTCAATTTAAGTGCTTTCAAATATGAAGGGAAAAGGCATTTACCCTTAAAGAAACAGGGAACTCTTAAACTAAATTATAAAAGAACACTCATTCCATCTGCATAATTTATTGATCAAAAAATCTGTTGGAATGTAATAGACACATAAGTACTAGAGTAGTGTTTTCCTAATAGAAAAGAAAAAATATATAAAGAAATATAACAAACTTGAATTTTCTATCTCTGTATTTTTTAATGTTCCTATTTGTCATGGAAAAGAAGTAGAAAACCCAAGCTGAACAACACAGGAAAATAAATTAAATGAACACTGGCATGTTTAAAAACCAAATGGAAAGGAAGCAGCTCTTGCTTGTGCATGGAATGAGATTAGCAGAATACATTACAGACAAGATTCTCTGAAAGAGGGAGTAAAGCCAGCAGCAAAGCAATGAACATCTCTGATCATTTTCAAGTTTCCTAAAGAAACCCTACCAGACTGAAGCATGCACTCAATCATGCTTTACTTCTCCAGGTTTGAAGCTAAATTAGTCAGAATAATGAGCAAATTGGTTAAATTTAGTAGTGATTCATAATAGTTGAAATTTATCATCAGAAATGTACTTTTTGTATAATACAACTATTTTACCCAAAATGGCCTCTTATGGAATCCCATGCTGAAATTTTAGGCCCCATAGTTTGGTTTGCCACCAAAAAAAAAATATCAGGGAAGAAGGAGCACTAGATTTGGACTGAAAGAATGACACCCATCTCTATCAATTATCAGACTCGTGACTTTATAAAGTGAAAGAAACACCATCTACTTTTCTCATCTCATAAGGATGAATCAACATGAGGGGCTCAAAAGGTTACCATCACATTTCTTAGAATTCAGAATTGGTTCATGATCATAAANAAAAGGAACAAAAGAAAGCAATGAGAGGAAGATACCATCCAATATAAATAAAGAAATTCTGAAACCAACCAGTTCTTCTCAGGGTGTCTCCTGGAGTTTTTGAATTATGCCCGCGTGACGATAATGATATCAAAAGGTGGCAGAATCAATATGATGATCAGATTTTGATCATGATTATGGTTATTATTTGGAATGATGAAAAGGGGAGAAGTCCCAAAAACTGTAGTTATCATTAGGATTTAAACTGGAAGTAAGAGGGCAATGAAAGAAAGAGACAGCAGGCTTGTTGTCCTTAGATGACCTTATCACCCGGGCTGGAGTGCAGAGGCCTCATCTCAGCTCACTGCAAGCTCCGTCCCCCGGGTTCATGCCATTCTCTTGCCTCAGCCTCCCGAGTAGCTGGGACTACAGGCGCTCACAACCACGCCTGGCTACTTTTTTGTATTTTCAGTAGAGATGGGGTTTCACTGTGTTATCCAGGATGGTCTCGATTCTCCTGACCTCGTGATCTGCCCGCCTTGGCCTCCCAAAGTGCTGGGATTACAGACGTGAGCCACTGTGCCTAGCCTGTGTTCAAGTTTTAAGAAAGAAGAATTTCTGAATGTATTGGAGCTTTTCAAAATTGAGATGAGTTAACAGATAGTGTGCTCTCTGCATTGATGATTTTCTATTGAAAATTTTGCTATTGCCTGATAGTAACATCATAGAGGAACCTGAAGTATTATAAATTTGTTGAAATAAATTATTTGTTACCGACTATTTTTAATATTAAACTTTTGATATAGGTAAAATGGGCAAATGGTCCCTGAGAGCGTGTGTGTGTGTGTATTAGATGAAACAAAGTGAAAACACTTTGAAAGCAGTGAGAGGACACAAAATTATTAAATTCTTTAAAAATTTGCCTCATGCTATTCATAGTTTAAAATTCTGGTGCAACCATAGAAATTATAAATGATTTTTATGCTATAAGGGAAATAACCAATTGGCATGTGACTAATATGGGAAACCTTGTTGATTTGTTCAAATAACCATAATCCAGGACATGCCCATTCACCTGTTGTTAGCTTATTACTTGTATTAATTTTCTACTGCTACTGTAATGAATGGCCATGAATTTAGTGGCATAAAACAATAAAATGCATTCCTTTCAGTTCTAGAGATCAAAGCTCTAAAATCAATTTTACAAGGCTAAAAATCAAGGTGTCAGCAGGGCAGTGTTTCTTCTAGACATTCTAAAGGGCTACCTGCCTTTTCTAGCTTCTAAAGGCTTTGTCACAACTTTATTCATGGCCCCCTTCAACCTTCAAAGCCAGCAACTGTATTATTACCTAAACGTCTGGTTCCATGAGCACATCTCCTTCCTGGATCACTCCACTAAATAGGACTCTCACTTGGATGATTCAGGATAATTTATCTGAAGATCCTTAACTTAATCACACCTGCAAAGTCCCCCTTGCCATGCGAAGTAAAAATATTCATAGGTTCCAGGAATTAGGACATATACAATTTTGGAAGATGATTATTCAGCCCACCACATTACACCATAAACATTATGCTACTTAGTGTACTTAGGGCGTGTGCTGATCATAAGCACTGTAAAGAACAGTGGTTTGAGCCCTAGGGTTCAGAAGAGATCCTTAGGGTGTTGCCGAGGGACACAAGGGGGAAGTCAAGAGGCGAGTGCTTTTGTCTTGAAGAGGGAAATTCTGCTTATATCTATGGTGTTTATTAATCTTCTGCATATGGTTTTATTTTCTTAAAAGGTTTCACTACTCAACATTTTAAAAGAAGTTTAAAAGGTAGCAATTACACTCTCTTAAAATTGTAAATTATTTTAATGTCAGACCACAGGATATTTTCCATTCTTAACACTCAGACTTATATCTCTCCTGGCGTATTAAAGTTCCAAAGTCATAATCAACTTTTCTTGTTCTATAGCAATAAAGTTACCAACCAACAAACAAAAGCTAAATGGAATTTTTTTTAGCCTTTATTGTTCAAACCTTTTTAAAATCACCTTTAGTGTGGAATTTCTTTTATGTTGAATCCATTTCTTTCTTTTTCTTTCTTTATTTTTTTGGAGACGGATTTGTCTCCCTGTGTCGCCAGGCTGGAGTGCAGTGGCGCGATCTCGGTTACTGCAGCTCCGTCCCGGCTTCATGCCATTCTCCCGCCCCAGCCTCCGGAGTAGTGGGACTACAGGCGCCCGCCCACCACGCCCGGCTAGTTTTTTGTATTTTTAAGTAGAGACGGGGGTTTTCACCGTGTTAGCCAGGCATGGTCTCGATCTCCTGACCTTCGTATCCGCCGGCCTCAGCCTCCCAAAGTGCTGGGATTACAGGCTTGAGCCACCGCGGCCGGCCTCGAATCCATTTCTTTTCTTAAAAAAATTGGTGCTTTATTTAACTTTGTTTTTAATTATTTCTAATAAAATAAATATATACCAGACCACTGTTGGAGACTATATTGTAAAGGCCTAGAAAAATCCAATTAAACAATTATTTATTAGGCATTATACATAAGGCATTGCACTTAGTACTACATAGGGTATAATTATGGATAAGGTAAAGCCCTTGACTTAAAGAAGTGTATTCAAGTAGGAAAAATTAGAGGCTGCACCTAGTGTTAACTACCCACACAATAAGGTAAGAGATAATTAATAAGTGCCCCAAGCAAAGTCCATTTAAAAAAAAAATTGTGGGCTGGGCATGGTGGTTCACATCTGTAATCCCAGCACTTTTGAAGACCAAGATGGGCAGATCACTTGAGGTCAGGAGTTCAAGACCAGCCTGGTCAACATGGTGAAACCCTGTCTCTACCAAAAATATAAAAATTTAGCCAGGCTTGGTGGCGCACACCTGTAATCCCAGCTACTCGGGAGGCTGAGGCAGGAGAATTACTTGAATCAGGGAGGCAGAGGTTGCAGTAAGCCAAGAACCCACCATTGCACTCTAACTTGGGTGACAGAGCAAGACTCTGTCTCAAAAAAAAATAAAAAATAAAAAAATAAAGTCTGAAATGGCAGTGACTTTTAATCTTGATGGTGGGCAAATCAGATGCAGAAATTTCCCTTTACACACACATACACACACACACACTCAACATGTGGACATTTTGGTTATACATTTAAAAACAAAAACACTCAAACTTGAAAGCAGGAAAAGAAATAATCAATGGAGGAATAAAGAGAGATCTCTTATGGCTGAGTGAGAGATTAAGGAATATGATCTACAGAGGATAGATAGGATGTATCTATCTTTCTATCTATCTATCTATCTATCTATCTATCTATCTATCTATCTAATCATCTATATCTATCTATTTCAGATTGACTGAAGAATGAATTATGAAAAGTAAAAATAGCGAGTAAGTTTGGAAAACTAAATTTAGATCACATTTCATAATGACACTAGAAAAATCATTTGTTTCTACCAATTAGCATTCAATGAGCTGTTAGAATTGGGATAATAAATACCTTACAGGTATGTCTCCATTCCTCCTTGTATCTGTGATAGAAGCAGAAATCCAGTGCTCTTCCCCAATGTGTCAGAGTGTAGTCATGGAATCACTCTTGACAAAGGGACCTAGGCAGCCTATGGTATCAATCATTCTGAGTCCATGATGTGACACTCATCCCCATCGGTGCACAGGTGATTTCTGAGTACGAAATGGAAAGACTGGTGCTTAACTTACAAACAGGCAGATATGCATGTTTCATGGATGGAAAAATCAGAAAGAATTGATGGAGGAGACAAGTAAAATTTAAAATATAATTAAAATAATATCTCAGATGAAAATTTCTAAGGCCTTGAATTTAATTTTAGCTAGGGAGAATTTTGGATGAATTTTCTCAAAGTAAATGGTCCAATGACTGCTTCAAAATGAATTTATATATATTTTTGAGGTATAAATAGCAATAAGGTTGGTCATAATTATTTCTTTTTTCCTTGCTATTTTTACAGAATAAACCATGGCTCAAATAATCATGACATCTCAAAATATGTTTCCCACGTGATTTAAATATAAAGGTCAGTTTTAAAAAACATTAGTATAGGAGATATTTTATTTTTCATCTTCACTACTCCTGAAAGGATTTAAGATGGATTCAATGATATACATCATACAACAAGATAACATAAATTAGAAGCAAATTTTTAAAAGTTAAACAATTAGGACATAAATTAGAATTAGAAATAAACCTAATACAGACCGGGCGCAGTGGCTTACACCTGTAATCCCAGCACTTTGGGAGGCCAAGGCAGGCGGATCACGAGGTCAGGAGATCGAGACCATCCTGGCTAACACAGTGAAACCCCAACTCTACTAAAAATACACACACGCACACACACACACACACACATACACAAAATTAGCCAGGCGTGGTGGCGGGCACCTGTAGTCCTCCCAGCTACTCAGGAGGCTGAGGCAGGAGAATGGCGTGAACCCGGGAGGTGGAGCTTGCAGTGAGCCGAGATCGAGCCACTGCACTCCAGCCTGGGCGACAGAGTGAGACTCCATCTCAAAGAAAAAGAAAAAGAAATAAACCTGATAAACCTAATACAAAAAATAGATTCCTATATTCTAAGCTTTATAGCATTCATTTATATAAATTCTGAAATTATTTCTACGTTCTTGAAAAAACGTTTTCACTGCAAGAAATAGGTTTATTTCTTAGACAAGAAATATATTCCTTCTGAGAGTTTTTATAAGAAGGACACCACAATATCATTAGCATATTCCTCAACAACATTCATATATTTGAGACAATGCATTTCACTGCTTTTTTTTTTTTTTTTCCCGAGACGGAGTCTCGCTCTGCCGCCCAGGCTGGAGTGCAGTGGCCAGATCTCAGCTCACTGCAAGCTCCGCCTCCTGGGTTTACGCCAGTCTCCTGCCTCAGCCTCCCAAGTAGCTTGGACTACGGGCGCCCGCCACCTCGCCCGGCTAGTGTTTTGTACTTTTTTTAGTAGAGACGGGGTTTCACCATGTTAGCCAGGATGGTCTCGATCTCCTGACCTCGTGATCCGCCCGTCTCGGCCTCCCAAAGTGTTGGGATTACAGGCTTGAGCCACCGCGCCCGGCCGCATTTCACTGCTTCTTAAAGAGTCCCTTAAAAAAAAGGCGGGCTATCGGTATTACCCTAGATACAATTTAGAAGAAGCTATTCCATGGCAGTTGGAAAGAGATTGATGATTAAAAAAAAAAAAAAACACCCAATTTGCAGCTTTCCACTGACTTGACTTAATACAGAGAAAGATTTTTATAGTATCTAAAGAAATAGATGTACTTAGGCTTTACCTGCTCTTTCAGCTTAGCTCTTGATAGATAGTGGGTAGCAATAATGTTTTGTTAGGGACATTTTTGGTTGGAGGGAATGGAGACCCACACAATTTGGTGCAAGAAAAAGATGTAGGAATACAGAGAGGACCACCACAATTCAAATGTAATAAATAACGAATAGCTGGGCCCCAGGGGAAATGTATCTGGGAAGTGCAAAGAAACAAGGCAGCTTCTGTATCTGTCTCCCTTTCTCTGGGCCTATCCAGTCATCTCTAACATGCTCTCTTTTGTTTTATTTTATTTATATAGTTTTATTTTATTTCAATAAGTTTTGGGGGAACAGGCAGTGTTTGGTTACCTGCAAAAATGGCCATAATAAAAAAAAAATTAAATGATGTTGGTATGGATGTGGTGATAAGGGAACACTTTTACACTATCGGTGTGAATGTAAACAAATACAACCACTATGGAAAACAGTGTGGAGATTCCTCAAAGAACTAAAAGTAGATCTACCATTTGATACAACAATCCCACTCTTGGGTATTTACCCAGAGAAGTCATTATACGAAAGAGATAATAGCACAGGCATGTTTATAGCAGCACAATTTGCAGTTGCAAAAAGATGAAACCAGCCCGAATGTCCATCAATCAATGAGTGGATAAAGAAAACGTGGGGTGTGTGTGTGTGTGTATACACATATACATACACCAATATATATTCCAATGTGTGTGTATTGGAATACTACTCAGCCATAAAAAGAAATAAAATAATGGCATTTGCAGCAACCTGAATGGAATCAGAGACCATTATTCTAAGTGAGGTAACTCAGGAATGAAAAACCAAACATTGTATGTTCTCACTCATAAGTGTCAGCTAATCTATAAGGACGCAAAGGCATAATAATGATACAATGGACTTTGGGGACTCTGGGGAAAGAGTGGGAGGGGAATTACAGATAAAAGGACAAGTTTTTAATTTATCTTCTTTCCTAATCATTCATAACCTTTTATATGCTAGCTTAATAAGTGGGTTATGGAAACATTATTTGCTATATCAAGGTGTTTAATAATTTGTAATAAAGACTTCTAAATAAAATAACTTACAAACAAAGTCTTTACAAAATCATATTTGAAAAGGGGTCTACTTAACTTTAACATAATTTCCGGATAAAGACATTACTTCTGTTTTCTTTACATAATCAGTGCCAAAAGTATCAAAAATTCTTGACTTACCATTGTATACATTCTATTTTATCCAATTTATCTGAACATGCCTCATCTATCAGCATAATAATAACCACTCCACATCTAGATTATCATGTTTGAGTGCACCACACATTATTTTAGTGTTGGGAGCATTAACTTTTAAAGACAATGATTAATGAAAATGTGTACTCTCTACTTTTGCAAAGTTGCGAAAGATCTAGAGGGTCTTGATAATTAGTCTACAGGGAAAATGAGCAAAACTTACATAAAGCTAAAAGAAGTAAGCTTATTCTGTGATTCTTTAGAATGCAGAATTAAGACAAATAGATGGAAAATTCACAAAGATAAATTTCAGTTCACATAAGAAAGATCTTTCTAAATATTAACAACTAAATATTTAAAGTTAGGCAGACCCAAATTTGAATCTTGTCTCTCTTACTGTCTGGTTACAGAATCTTGGATACTTGATAAGTGTATTTCAGCTTCTATTATCTTTATAAATTTGGAGGAAAACAATGAACTGAGGTTGTAATGAAGATTAATTGTTACAGTAGATAAAATACATTTAGCATAGTGCCCAGTTCATGACATTTAAAAATTGCTATGGCATGTACAAATCAGAATATAGGAAGGATATTGATTGGGTTGTTCTCTGTCAGTAAACCAGAAACAGAGAACCTTGTTTTTGACTAAAAGGTTGCAATAGACAACCTCTAAGTTTGTGTCAAATGCTAAGATTTTGGAATAATATTGACTATAGCAAAGTCTTTTGGCATGAAGGTTAAAAGTCTGATCCCATGAGCCATGTCAACTTACAATTGATGATGCTACTACAAAGCTAATAGTAGAATACATTTACAGTTCTCACACACACACAGGCACACACACACAAATTAAGAAATGAATTAAGTTTGCAGAATATAGACTGAATATAATTCCTATCAAAATCCCAACTTGAACGCAGAAATTGGAAAGCTAATTCTAAAATTCACATGAAATATCAGGGGATCCAGGAGAGCCAACCCAATCTGGAAGAAGAATGCCAAAGTATGAGGACACACACTTCTTATCTTCAAAATTTACTATAAAACCATGGTAATCAAGACAAGATACACTCATAGATCCATGGATTGAGTTGAAAGTTCAGACTAAACCTCAACATTTATAATTAGGGCCAGGCGCAGTGGCTCACGCCTTTAATCCCAGCACTTTGGGAGGCTGAGGCGGGTGGATCACGAGGTCAGGAGATCGAGACTATCTTGGCTAACACGGTGAAACCCTGTCTCTACTAAAAATGCAAAAAATTAGCCGGGCGTGGCGGTGGTCGCCTGTAGACTACTTGGGAGGTTGAGGCAGGAGAATGGCGTGAACCCAGGAGGCGGAGCTTGCAGTGAGCCCAGATCCCACCACTGCACTCCAGCCTGGGCGACAGAGGAGACTCTGTCTCAAAAAAAAAAAAAAAAAAAAAAAAATTTACGATTAGTTAATTTTTAACAAGGATGCCAAGTTAATACAATGACAAAATAATTGTCTTTTTAAGAAATAGTGTTGAAACAATTGACAGCCCCATGCAAAAAAATAAAGATGCATCCATGCCACACAATATATACAAAAACTAACTCGAAATTCATCTAAAAGCCTGAATTTAAGAGCTAAAACTATTAAACTCTAGAAAAACATATGGAAATAAATTTTATAACCTTGGATAAGCAATTTCATATATATATGAAATTATATATAAT